>NW_016107391.1:11477601-11557814 GCF_001604975.1 Cebus imitator | reverse complement strand
ACCAACAGAATGGGAAAAAAATTTTGCAGTTTACCTATCTGACAAAGGGCTGATATCCAGAATTTACAAAGAACTAAAACAGATTTACAAGAAAAAAACAAACAAGCCCATTCAAAAGTGGGTAAAGGATATGAACAGACACTTTACAAAAGAAGACATGCATGAGGCCAATAAACATATGAAAAAATGCTCATCATCACTGGTCATTAGAGAAATGCAAATACAAAACTACATTGAGATACCATCTCCCGCCAGTTAGAATGGTGATCATTAAAAAATCTGGAGGCAACAGATGCTGGAGAGGATGTGGAGAAATAGGAACACTTTTACACTGTTGGTGGGAGTGTAAATTAGTTCAAGCATTGTGAAAGACAGTGTGGCGATTCCTCAAGGACCTAGAAATAGAAATTCCATTTGACCCAGCAATCCCATTACTGGGTATATATCCAAAGGATTATAAATTATTCTACTATAAGGATACATGCACACGAATGTTCATTGCAGCACAGTTTACAATAGCAAAGACCTGGAAACAACCCAAATGTCCATCGATGATATACTGGACAGGGAAAATGTGGCACATAAACACCATGGAATATTACGCAACCATCAAAAACGATGAGTTTGTGTCCTTTGTTGGGACATGGATGAACTTGGAAACAATCATTCTCAGCAAACTGACACAGGAACAGAAAATCAAACACCACATGTTCTCACTCATAGGCGGTGTTGAACTATGAGAACACATGGACACAGGGAGGGGAGCACTACACACTGGGGTCTGTTGGGGGGGATGGCATGGGGAGAAATGCCAGATATAGGTGAGGGGGAGGAAGGCAGCAAATCACACTGCCACATGTATACGTATGCAACAATCTTGCATGTTCTTCACATGCACCCCGAAACCTAAAATGCAATTAAAAATAATAATAATGATAAAAATATTAAAGTAAAAAAAAATTTAGGTGACCTCTGAAATGTTTTTTTGTAATCCAAAACAATACTAATATTATAAATCAAAACTAAAAAATGCAGTGTGTGTTTGTGTACATGTGTTGCCGGGGCGGGGGGTGGGGAGACAGTGCTGAGGGAAACATGATCTAATTCTTATATAACTGAAATTCTAGAAAAATATCATAAATTGTTCCTTTCAATATAGCATAAAATTACTATAAGATGGACAGTGTATAGCATATTTTTAAAACATAGCTAATTTAAGTTTTTATTTGTAAGCATGATGTTATTATAACTATGATGTTAAATATATCTTAGTAAGGAGTTGTAGGAACATTCCTGAAATTGGAGATACTATATTCAAAATTAACATGATCGATTGAACAAAAGCATCGAATTCACTACTTCCCAAATGCAACTAAAGCTACAGTAAGGGATTTTAAAAAGGGATTTTTTAAAGTTAATTTTTGGGAAGAGTAAGAACAGAAAACAGACAACACACAAAATGTTGGCAGTTGGAAAGGAAAAAGATAAATGATAAACAACTTAGCAGAGTACAGAGCTGAACACTAAGCAAATAAGGGTGAAAACTTAGAACAACCTAATTTTTACTGAGGGTATTAAAAGGCTTAGAAACCAGCAGTGCCAAAAACCTTTGGAATGTAGCCAAAGGGAATGCTAAGTAATACTGATATGATGAAAATTGTATGAAAAGCCTATTTCTAACCCCCCTTACTATCATATGTTTCTAGGCAATTGATTCTACCCTTCCTATAATAACTCAGGAGTGGATAGAATAAAATAATAGGATATCTAGTCTGGGGAATACAAGGCAAAGTTAAGGTTATTTATTAATTTACAAAAATAGGTGAGTTAAGTGACCTTATGCAGATTGTATACTGAGACTCCCTACTTCCTACTTTTACTCACTTCTCAGAATACTGACAAACAAAATTTTAACCTCTGAAGAGAAAATAAAGCCTTATGTTTTTGAAAACCAATCAGCTGAAATAAAATATCTAAAGATACTGGAAATTGGAGTGCCTCAACAAAACCTACCTGATCACTCTACCAAAATAGGCTAAAGTCGAAAAGTCAACCCATTTGTTCAGAAGTTGTAATCAGCTTTTTAAACTCTCAATAGAGGACAAATGTAAAAATCAATCAACAATAAGGAAGATAAGAGCAAGTTGGTGGAGACAGAGAGCTAAGTAGTTAAAAAAATTAAACTTGAGAAATCTTAGATGACTAGCATGAATTGAGAGACTCAACAATGAAAACATGTCAATAATCCCCAAATCAATCTATAGAGTCAACATAATCCTAATCAAAATCCAAGTAGAAATTTAAATAAAAATTGATGAGCCAATTCAAAAATTTATATGGAAAATCAGTGGGTAAAATAAATAGCAAAGATAACCCTAAAGAAGGAGAATAAAACTTGAAATATCAAGGTTATCAAATATCAAGACTTATTGCAAAGATACAGTAATGACAGCATAATATTAAACAAAGATTGATAAATAGACCAATAAACAGAATAAAGTGGTAAATAAAAAACTAAAATACAGATACATGCATAGAGCCACTTTACATGCAGTGTCATTCCAGTGCAGTGAAGAAAGAATGGCCTTTTCTCCAAATTTCAGATATATAATTGACAACCATATGGAAAGATAATAAATTTAGACCTCTCTAATCATACTATATGTATCTGTTCTGGCAGTAAACTCTGAAGAAAAAGTATAAAAAGCAACTACACAAAGCTTCTGGAGAGAAAAGAAAGGCCAGCAGATTTTGGAGAGGATTGAATCATAGAAAAAAGGCGGTCATGCAGTAAATTCTCATTTTTACAGTACTAGATTGAGGACAGGGCACAGTCCCAGCATGGCATTGAACTGCTAAAACTCAGAGAAACTATATTTTTCGGTGATGTGATCATTCAAAGGACCGTGTCTAGGGCAACCACAGCCTGCTGAAAGTGAGAGGGGAATCCCCAAAAATGAAAGAATCTGAGAAGGTAAGCCATAGTACTTTATATAAACTCTGTGTAAGTCCTTAGTTGACCTTTGAAACTTGAATATAGAAAGGGGAACATGAGCAACCCAGTGAAAAATAAAAAAACTGAACTGAGATGTGAGCTGGCATCCACTAAAGAAAAAACGTTGCTTGCAGTCTAATTAAGTTGGTTGCTAAAACAGCACTCGGAGTTACCCTGTTATTTCCAAAGTCAGCTGAATTGTGAAATCTTCTTGGCCTTTTTTGTTGTTATGTCATCATGTAGATCATCTTATGATGAGAGTGGCAGTACAGTAACATTTGCAACTTTGGGTAGAATATGATGTACAAGCATCATGACCATTGTGACAAAAAGAAGAACATTTAGTAATCCTTGTAAAATACTTCAGAACTGAGGACCCCAATTGTACAACTTAGATCAAAAGAATAAATCCCTTATGCCATCGGGATCAACCAAACTTAGACAGGCAAATTGCTTTGTCCTTAAGATGATGTATATTCATCCAAATACAGCAATAAATATTCACAATGGCATGGACACCACCATGACCAGCCAGCAAGAAATCTAGAGCTACTGATGCCAACAAGATGAGGATGATCTGTACTTCATCTAAAATCATTATTAACCAGTATCATCAATAACTTCTGCCAGAGTTTGTGATAAGCATCTTCACTGATCTAAATTGAGGGATTTTTTTTTTTTTTTTGCTTTGGTTTTCTAAGATGGATCGATTCTTTTTTTCTCTATTTTTTGTTTATAATGTCTAAATGTGTCTTGCTAATAGGTGGCCTATTAGGAAGTGGGCCACTCACTTTTTGTTTTGTAGGTCCATAAATTTATTTGGGGATCTGTCTTGCTTTGTTCTGGAAATATCAAAGAATGTTCTAGGTTTTGTAGTTCAGGTGAATGACGATTTTCCATTCTAATTTCTATTTTCTAATTTCAGCTTTAATTATTAACAAAATGAGAAGAAAGCCTGATGTTACACTGGTGCCTTCTTTAATTCTCAAATGTCATCAGAGGTATCTTTTAGACTACCCACCCACACCCCAGAAAAAACTCCTATAGTTTCCTTTCAATCTCTCTCTCTCTTTTACCCTTAAAGAGTCAGGCCAAAAGCTATGGAAACAGTGGTTTGTCTTCCCAGGTTAGTTGCTACAGAGATGATGGTCAGAGTTCTATTTTCATATATAGCCTGGCCATTGTCTATTTTGTTATCAGTCTCTCATATTCCTTACCACAGTTCAATTAATGAAATAAATTCTCTGACTTTAACCAGAATCTACAAACAACTTCAACAAATTTACAAGGAAAAAACAAACAACCCCATCAAAAAGGGGCAAAGGAATGGACACTTCTCAAAAGAAGACATTTATGCAGCCAACAAAAATATGAAAAAATGCTCATCATCACTGGTCATTAGAGAAATGCAAATCAAAACCACATTGAGATACCATCTCACACCAGTTAGAATGGCTAGAATGGTGATCATTTAAAAAATCAGGAGACAACAGATGCTGGAGAGGATGTGGAGAAATGGGAACACTTTTACCCTGGTGGTGTTTGTGTAAATTAGTTCAACCATTGTGGAAGACACTGTGGCAATTCCTCAAGGATCTAGAACTAGAAATGCTATTTGATCCAGCAATCCCATTACTGGATATATACCCAAAGGATTATAAAACATTCTATTATAAAGAAACATGCACACATATGTTTATTGTGGCACTGTTTACAATAGCAGACTTGGAAGCAAATGCCCATCAATGATAGACTGGGTAAAGAAAATGTGGCACATATACACAGTGGAATACCATTCAGTCATAAAAAAGGATGAGTTCGTGTCCTTTGCAGGGACATGGATAAAGCTGGAAACCATCATTTTCAGCAAGCTGACACAAGAACAGAAAACCAAACACCACATGTTCTAACTCATAAGTGGGTGTTGAACAATGAGTACACATGGACACAGGGAGGGGAACATCACACACTGGGGCCTGTCAGGGGGTGGGCGGTGTAGGGGAGGGATAGCAGTTTGGAAGATTGGGGAGGGATAACATTAGGAGAAATACCTAATGTTGATGACAGGGAGATGGATGCAGCAAACCACATGGCACACATATACCTATGTAACAAATCTCTACATTCTGTACATGTACACGAGAACTTAAAGTATAATAAAAAATTACATTATATAAATTATATTTAACTAAAAAGAATGTCATCACTTATGAATAAATAAATCATTTTATAAATTGAGCTTCTCATGAGTTCAGTCCTGTGATACATTTTTAAATTAATTTTTAATTTTTAATTTTTGTGGGCACATATTAGGTGAATATATTTTGGAATTACATGAGATATTTAGATACAGGGATGCAATGCTTAATAATGACATCAGGGTAAATGTGGTACCTATCACCTCAAGCATTTATCCTTTGTGTTACAAACAATCAAATTATGTTCTTAGTTATTTTTAAATGGGCAATAAAATTATTTTTGACTATAGTCACCCTGATGTTCTAGCAAATACTAGATCTTATACATTCTTCCCACTTTTTGTACACACTAGCCATCCCCATTTCCCTCCACCTATCACCAACTGTTCTTCCCAGGCTCTAGTAACCATCCTACTACTCCCTATGTCCATGAGTTCAGCTGTTTTAATTTTTAGCTCCCACAGATAAGTGAGAGCATGTGATATTTGTCTTTCTGCGTCTGGCTTACTTCACTTAACATAAAGACCTCCAGTTCCATCAATGAGGTAGCAAATGACAGGATCCTCATTTGTTTTTATGACTCAATAGTACTTCATTGCGTATATGTATCACATTTTCTTTACCTATTCATTTGGTGATGAACATTTGGGTAGCTTCCAAATCGTGGCTATTGTGTATACCACTGCAATAAACATAGGAATACAGATATTCCTCCCTTTCATATACTGATTTCCTTCCTTCCTTCCTCCCTCCCTCCCTCCCTTCTTTCCTTTCTTTTTTTTTTTTTTTTTTTTTTTTTTTGGAGGGAGTCTTGCTCTGTCACCAGGCTGGAGTGCAGTGGCCAGTCTCCGCTCACTGCAACCTGTACCTCCCAGCTTCAAGTGATTCTCTTGTCTCAGCTTCCCAAATAGCAGGGACTGCAAGCACATGCCACCATGCCCAGCTAATTTTTGTATTTTTAGTAGAGAAGGGGTTTCACCATGCTAACCAGGTTGGCCTCAATCTCTTGACCTTGTGATCTCCTTACCCTAGCCTCCCAAAGGCCGTGAACCACCATGCCTGCCCTACTGATTTCCTTTCTGTGGGGTATATACTCAGCAGAGGGATTGCTGTATCATGTGGTAGCTCCATTTTTAGTTTCTGAGAAACCTCCAAACTGTTCTTCATATTGGTTGTACAAATTTACATTCCCACCAACAGTGTACAAGGGTTCTCTTTCTCCATATCTTTACCAGCATTTGTTATTGCCTGTCTTTTGGAAAAAAGCCATGTTAATTGGCATGAGATGATTTGTATTTTTTTTTATAATCAATGATGTTAAGCACATTTGTATATACATGTTTGCCATTTACATGTCTTCTTTGGGGAAATGTCTATTCAGATCTCTTACTCATTTTTAAATTGGATTATTAGATGTTTTCCTACATAGTTGTTTGAGGTCCTTTTTGATTTTTGTATATGATGAGAGATAGTTACCCAGTTTCATTCTTCTGCATATGGATAAACCAGTTTTCTCACCATCATTTATTGAAAAGACTGTCTTTTCCCCAATATATGTTCTGAACAACTTTGTAAAAAATGACTTCACTGTACATGTATAGATTTACACCTGCATTTTGTATTCTGTTCCATTGGTATGAATCTCTTTTTCTACCAATGCCATGCCATTTTGGCTACTAGAGCTCTGTGGCATAATTTGAAGTCAGGTAATATAATTTCTCCAGTTTTGTTATTTTTTCTTAGGATAGCTTTGGCTATTCTGGATCTTTTGTGGTTCCATATAAATTTTAGGGTTCTTCTTTCTATGTCTGGAAGAATGTAATTGGTATTTTAAAAGGAACTGCATTGAATCTGTATATTGTTTTGGGTAGTATGGGCATTTTAACAATATTGATTCTTCTAATCCATGAACATGGAATATTATTCTAATTTTTTGTGTCTTCTTCAATTTCTTGCACCAATGTTTTATAGTTTTCATTGTTGATATTTTTCAAATCTTGGGTTAATTCTTAGGTATTTTATTTTATTTGTAGCCATTGGATATTTTCTTTTATTATTATTATTATTATTATTTTGAGACAGAGTCTTGCTGTTACCCATGCTGGAGTGCAATGGTGCAATCTCATCTCACTGCAACCTCTGTTGCCCAGTTTCAAGGGATTCTTGTGCCTCAGCCTCCCAAGTAGCTGGGACTACAGGCATGTGCCACCATGCCCAGCTAATTTTTTTTTTATTTTTTTATTTTTTTTGTATTTTCAGTACAGACAGGATTTCACCATTAGCAAGGACAGTCTTGATTTCCTGACCTTGTGATCTACCTGCCTCAGCCTCCCAAAGTGCTGGGATTATAGGCATGAGCCACCACACCTGGCCCTAAATGGGATACTTTCTTGATTTCTTTTGCAGATTCTTTCCTGGTGGCATACAAAAATAATACAGATTTTTGTATGTTGGTTTTGTATCCTACAACTTTTATGGAGTTGTTTATCAGTTCCAATAGTTTCTTGTGGAGTCTTTAGGTATTTTCAAATATAAGATCATATCTTTTCAAACAAGGATAATTTGATTTCTTCCTTCCAGTGTGGATGCCCTTTATTTCTTTCTCTTGTTTCATTACTTTACCAAGGACTTCCAGCATTATGTTGAATAATAGTGGTGAAAGTGGGCATCATTGTCATGTTCCACATCTGTGGGAAAGGCTTTACGTTTTTCCTCATTTGGTGTGATACTAGCTAAGAGTCTGTCATACATGGCTTTTATTATGTTGAAGTATGTTCCCCCTATATCCAGTTTATTGAAGGTTTTTATCATTAAGGGATGTTTATTTCATAAAAAGCTTTTCCAGCATCAATTGAAATGACATCTGGTTTTTGCTTTGCAGTCTGCCAATATGATGCAGCACATTGATTGATTTGTATCTTTGAATCATTCCTGCATTTCTAGGATAAATTCCACTTGTTCATGATGCATAATCTTTTTACTGTGTTGTTGAATGTGGCTTGCTAGGATTTTGTTGAGGGCTTTTGCATCAATATTTATTAGTAATGTTGGCCTACAGTTTTCTTTCTTCGGTGTGTCTTTCTCTGGTTTGGTATCAGGGTAATAATGGCCTTGTAGAATGAGTTTGGAAGTATTCTCTATTTTTTGAAATAGTTTGAATAGGATTCGTATTAGTTTTTCTTTATATGTTTGGTAGAATTCAGCAGTGAAGCCATTAGGTCCTGTGCTTTTCTTTGCTGGGAGACATTTTATCGTAGCTTCAGTTTCATTACTTGTTATTGGTCCCTTCTGGTTTGGATTCTTCCTGGTACAATCTCGATAGGTTGTGTATGTCTAGAAATTTATCTGTTTCTTCTAGATTTTCCAATTTGTTGCCATACAGTTACTTACAGTAGCTACTAATGATCCTCTGAGTTTCTGCAGTATCGGTTGTAATGTCTTCTTTTTTAATCTCTGAATTTATTTACTCAGGTCTATGCTCTTTTTTCTTAGTCTGACTAATGGTTGGTCAATTGTTTTTCTTTTCAAAAAAATCAATTTTTTGTTTCATTGGTCTTTTGTATTTTTTCATTTCAATTTCATTTATCTCTGCTGTGATCTTTATTATTTCTTTTTTCCTATTAATTTTGGGTTTGGTTTGCCCTAATATTTCTAGTTCTTTAAAATGCATCACTGGTTTATTTGTAGTTTTTCCTCTTTTTTGTTGTATCCACTTATAGCTATAAACTTCTCTCTTAATACTACTTTCACTGTATTCCATAGGTTTTGGTATGTTGTGTTTCCATTATTATTACAAGAATTTTTTCAATTTCCTTCTTAATTTCTTAATTGACCCACCAGTCATTCAAAAACATACTGTTTAATTTCCATGTGTTTGTATAGTTTCCAAAATTCCTTTTGGTATTAATTTCTAGTTTTTTCAGAAACCTAAAAATCTTGTGGTCAGGGATAATGGTTAATATTATTTCAATATTTTTGATGTTTTAAGATTTGTCTTGTACTTAACATATTATCAGTCCTTAAGAATTATCCACATGCTGAGAAAAAGAATGTGTATTTTTGCAACCAACTGATGAAATATTCTATAAGTATCTATTGGATTCATTTAATCTATAGTGCAGATTAAATCTGATGTTTCTTTGTTGATTTTCTGTCTGGAAGATTTGTTCAATGCTGAAAATGAGAGCCTAAAGTCTCCAGTTATTATTGTATTGGGGTCTATCTCTTTCTATGGTACTATGATTTGCTTTATATATACAGATATTCCTGTGTTGGGTCCATGTATATTTATGATTGTTACATCCTCTTGATGATTTGACTCCTTTAACATTAAGCAATGACTTTATTTGTCTTTTCTTATAGTTTATGTTTTCAAATCTCTTTTGTCTAAATACAGCAACTTCTTTTCCATTGGCACAGAATATCTTTTTCCATTTCTTTATTTTCAGTCTATGTATGTTTTTATAGGTGAAGTAGTTTTGTCCTTTTACATTTAATGTTATTATTGATAAGTAAGGTCTTACGCATGCCGTTTTGTTATCTGTTTTCTGGTGTTTTTGTGGTCTTTTCCTTCTTGTTTCTATCCTGTCTTCCTTTTAGCAAAGGTTATTTTCTCTTGTGGTATTATTTAATTTCTTGATTTTTATTTTTTGTGTATTCATTGTATGTTTTTCTATTTGAGGTTACCATGAGACTTGCAAATACTATCTTATAATCCATTATTTTAGGCTGATAACAACTTAACACTCTGCATAAACAAACAAGCAAAAAGAAAACCAATAAAAACTCTACACTTTAACTCGTGTGCCCACCTTTCAGCTTTTCATTGTTTCAATTTATATATCATTGTACTGTCTGTGTCTTGAAAAATTGTTGTGGTTATTATTTTTGATTGGTTCATCATTTATTCTTTCTACTTAAGGTGACAGTAGTTTACACATCACACTTACAGTGTTATAATATTCTGTATTCTTCTGTATACTTACTATTGTAAGTTTCATACCTTCCAGTGATGTTATTGCTCATTAATGTTCTTTTCTTTCTGATTCACATACTTCCTTTAGCATTCCTTGTAGGATAGGTTTGGTATTGGTGAAATCCTTCAGCTTTTGTTTGTCTAAAAAGTCTTTATGTCTCCTTCATGTTTGAAGAATATTTTTACCAGATACACTATTCTAGGGTAAAAGGGGTTTTTTTTTGTTTCCTTCAGCACTTTAAATGTCCCATGACACTGTCTCCTGGCTTGTCAGGTTTCCACTAAAAAGTCTGCTGCCAGACATACTGGAACTTCATTGTGTTTTATTTGCTTCTTTTATCTTGCTGCTTTTAGGATCTTTTCTTTATTGTTAATCTTTGAAATTTTGAGTCTTTAATTCCTTGAGATAGTTTTCTTTGGGCTAAATCTTCTTGGTGTTCTATAACATTCTCCTATTTGAATATTGATAGCTTTCTCTAGCTTTGGAAAGTTCTCTGATATTATCCCTTTGAATAAATTTTCTACCCCTCTCTCTTTCTTGACCTCCTATTAAGGTCAATAACTCCTATATTTGCCCTTTTGAAGCTATTTTCCAGATCCTATAGACATGCTTCATTCCTTTTATTCTTTTGTCTTCTCTGAGTGTATACTTTCAAATAATTTGTCATGAAGCTCACTAATTCTCTCTTCTGCTTGATCATTAATTCTACTACCTGATTCTGATGCATTCTTCAGCATGCCAATTCTATTTTTCAACTCCATAATTTCTACTGGACTCTTTTTAATTATTTCAATCTCTCTGTTAAATTTATCTGATATGATTCTTAATTCTTCTCTGCATTATCTTGAATTTCCTCAAAATAGCTTTTTTGAATTTTCTGTCTGAAAGGTCATATATCTCTGTTTCCCTGGGATTGGTTCCTGGTCCCTTATTTAGTTCATTTAGTGAGGTCATGCTTTCCTGAATGGTCTTGATGCATACTATAGCTTATTGGTATCTGGGCATTGAAAGTTAAATATTTATTGTAATCTTTGCAGTCTGGGCTTGTTTGCACCCATCTTTCTTGGGAAGGCTTTCTAGATATTTGGAACAACTTACATGTTGTGTTCTAAGCTATGTCTGTATTAGGGGATATCCCAATCCCAGTAATGTTGTAGTTCTTACATATACATAGAGGTACCACCTTGGTGGACTCGTATAAGATCTGAAAGATATCTATGAATTACTAGGCAGAGACTCTTTTTCTTGTCCTTTACCAAACAGTCTCTCTCTCTCTCTCCTCTCCCCCCCTCTCTTTTTTTCTCTCTCTCCCCTCTCTCTCCCGAGCTGCCTGGGGCTGGGAGTGGGCAACAAAGCAACCCTGTGGCTGCCACCACTGAGGCTGTGCTGGATCAGACCTGAAGCCAGTTCAGCACTGGGTCTCGCTGTTCTGGAACCCTGTAACCACTTTCTGGTTACTGCCTATGTTCACTCAAGGTCCTCATGGTTCCCAGTCAGCAGGTGGTGATGCTAGAGAGCCTTGTGTCCTTCCTTTCAAGGCAGCAAGTTCCCCCAGGCCCTTAGCAGCAACAGAGAGGCCTTCCAGAAGCTAGAAACTGGAGTTAAAAAAAACCTTAAAAGTCTACCTGGTACTCGCTACTACTGTGGCTAAGCTGGCAATCAAACCACAAAACAGTCTTTCCCACACTTCCTTCCTTTTCCATAGGCAGAGAAGCTTCATCCAATGACTACCATCACCACAGGGCCAAGGGGAGTACTGCCAGTCTAGCTCCAATGTTCACTTAAGGCCAAAATGCTCTTCAGTCAGCTTGTGGTGAATGCTGCCATGCCTGGGGCCTCTGGCCCAGGGAAGGTCCAGGAATGCCATCCAAGAACCAAGGCATGGAATCAGGGACCCCAACAGCTTGCTTGATGCTTTACCCCAATTTGGCCAAGCTAGTACCTATGGTGCAAGACAAATTCCCTTTTACTTTTCCCTCTGCTTTTCTCAAGTAGAAAGAGTCTTTCACCATAGCCACCACAGCTGAGAATGTGCTTGTTCCTACCTAAAGCCAGAACATCTAAGAGTCTCACCAAAGGCTCACAGCATACTACTTGGGTATGGCTACTGGTTATTCATGGCCCAGTGGTTCTTTGGTCAGCAGGTGATGCATTCTGCCAAGACTTGGTCCTTCCCTTCAGGCCAATAGGTTCCCTTCTGACCCAGGATGTGTCTAGAATTGCTATTTGTGAGCTAGGACCTGGAATGGGGCATCAGGACACTGAATATTGCTCTCTCTTACTGTGGCTGAGCTGGTATCCAAGATGCAAGACAAAGTTCTCTTTACCCTTTCCTCTCCTCTCCTCAAACAGAAGAAAGGGGTATCTTTCGGAGGCACCAGCTGTGCAGCCTGAGGCTTGGCAAGGGATGACACAAGGACTCCTTTAGCTGTGCTGGCTGGTGACTCAGTAAGTCACTGGCTCTGAGCCCAGCTCAGCACTAGAACTTGCAGTTCTTGTGGCCTAGACTGCCTTTCAAGTCTATTTTGAGTTCCAGAGCACTTCAGCCCATGGTGCCAAGGCTTGCTGCAACTCAACTTGTAACCATTGGAATGGGTAATTCCTCTCTGTCTAGGGCTATTTTAAATGTTCCCTTCATGGGCAGACATGAGCTGAGGAAAGCCCAGCTTTGCCTTATACTGTGACAGGCAACACTCAGTTCTATGCAAAGTCTCACAATTTCTGCACTCTCCCTCTCTCAAGTTCACAGATTTCTCTGCACAAGTGGCTACTGTGGGGGAAATGGGAAAGGAGTGGCATCAGCAATTCAAGACTGTCTTTCTTAACCTCTTCTGTTTCTCCTTCAGTGATACGAAGTTAAAAGTAGGTACTATGAGTGCTCTCCTGATTTTTGGTTTTATTGAAGATGCTTTTTTGTGTGTAGGTAGTTGTTAAATTTGTTCTTTCTGCAGATGGGACAATTGATAGAGCCTTCTATTCTGCCATCTTCCCCCTGCCCCTCTTGTAACTCACTTTTACAACACATGAATGCAACTGATAAAATTGAAGCACTGAATGTGCATAGTTGAAGATCCAAATTTGGATTCAATAAAGTATAGACACCCTGAAAATTCAATCATAGTAGCACCTCTGCTGACACGTGAAATATTTTTTTCAATTGAAATTGTATATTCTTAACAAAAGAGATCTTAATGAAAAAGCTGCCTGAAGACATTTCATTTTTTGACTGAGTATATCTAATTCAGTATTTCCACAAGTGTGTTCTTTAGAATACTATCGCTTCACAGTATAAATAGTTGTTACAAAAAAATAAGAGGGATAAGAAGAGATTGAGATTTTAAAAAGTTTATAAAAAGTAGTTTGTTAATCATGAATAATCATTTAGTTTTGTTTTTTTCTTCATAGATTTCTTAAAGCAGCTCATTATTTCAAGTGGAGAACCTGTAGTTTTTATGTCTTAGTACAAAGGCCATAAAAAGTCGTTAAAATGCAATATTAATAAAATTATCATACAGGTCAATTGTTAATAAAGGAGAAAATGGCTGCAAAGAAGCAATGAATAATTGCTTAAATTGTGTATACAGTTTAAGAAATAAAGCCATCAAGAAAACAAAACCTGAGCTCTCAGACTCTCTCCCTGAAATTGTTGAATTTTGTGAAGACTTCTTCTAGTCTCAGGGGAATAAATCACTGTGACCAAGTTTCTGTCTTACTAGACTCGCATTTTCTGGCATTTTAGTCTGATTATGTTGAGATTCATGCATAAAGCATTGATCATGTGACCTTTCCTTTGAAAACCTGTGGAAATACAAAATATATGTTTATGCTAGATAACATTTAGAAAAAAGCATTTTGAATTTTAGAATTAAATTAAGGTAGCTAAAGAAAAGTAAAAAATCTTACACTCAGAGGATGACCTAGAACAAGTTAAAAAAAAAAAAAAAAATAAGAGTGGGGTAGAAAAACAAACACTGGAGAACAGCAAAAACACTAAAAACAGGAAATGAATATTACAATGGGATTCTTAGAAGAAATTTCTTATGGAAAATTGTTCAGATTTTATTCATGACACTTTCTACACTGCTGAAGGTCCACCCCTAAGGAAAAGAAATTATGCCAGGTTGTTAAGGGGAAAAGGCATAGAACTTTTATTGGGAAGTGGATAAGAATTAAAAATTGAACTGAGCTGATGCAGGCATACTCTTCTCTAGGGTATACGTCCTCTCCCTGCTCTCCCTTGCATCATTCCACCTGCTCTGTCCCCTTTTTAAAAAGTATTTTGTTGATGCTAACCCATGAAGCCAACTTCATGAGCTTGTCTCTAGGTTAAGAGTAAAAATAAAGGCTAAACGGAAAATTTAGGGCTCACATGCATGCCTTTGCAGCTAGCCAAGGTATCCCGGTTTGCAATAACAGCTTTATCTTTAATAAGGCTTTGAGGAACTCAGGTAGGTGCTAATACTAACAGGAGGAAGCAGCATTCAGGTTTTCAGAAATCCTAAATTTATCTCTTCAGGGAAAAAATGCATCACAAATAAACAACTAATATCTTGGCCAAATTACAAAGAATCTTGTTTGGGTTGAAACAAACGAACAAACAAAACAGCAATCCATCTGGTAATATAAAGCTACCAATGAATTTTTTAAATGGCTGCATTGTTGTATACATTTTTAATTTGGATTTAAAAAGTGTATTGCCTAGAGTCTGCTTAATTTTAAACTCTAGATTTGTGAGTCCAAAATAATTTATATATTTGATATAATCTAAGGATATCTGAAGACAATTGAAAGTTCTTGTGGGTTTCATATTATCAAAGCAAAAATGCCAATATTTATGTTACGGACCATTGAAGAAAACTTTATTTAAGGCTGTTGCCAATCGGGGAGGGAGACAAGAATATAGTGAATTCAACTCCACTGAAACAAAGAGCAGGAGGATTTTTAAATGCTGGGAGGAGCAGAGACCACAGGTCATCGATTAGCTAATTGGCTTTACAAAAAGGGAAAATAAATCTTCCCTTATCTTTTTGAAGGGAAGTAGCTTTACACTTGGATCAAGTCACCCACTAAACTTTGTTCCTACACTTCCTCAGAAACTAGAAGGTAGGGGCTCTATCTTTACTGATGATGCATTTCAAAGGGATGTCTCTCAGGCTTTTGAGAAAGAGTGCTGGATTGTGTAAAACCGACAAAAGACTTTAAAAACTAAAAAAGATTTACATCTCAAAAAGGTAGAGAAATATTTTTAAATTACAAGTTTTCTAAAGTAAATGCTCTAAGGAAAAGGAATGTCATAGAATTAAAGGCAGAAAGAAGCTAGTCTAAAATTTAGTTAAGCTGAAGGGAATGTTTAGGCCACCTTGATCAGATCCCCTTTTGATCAAGGGAAACCAAGTTCATCCATATAGTTTATTTCAGCAGATTTCTGTCATGGAAAGACTAGTTGCACCATCTGCCAAGATGGCAATAGAATATATCTGATGAATAATGCAAGCAATCAGGCATTCGGTATGAGGAATTCCTATAGAAAAGTTTAAAAAGCAAAGGCTCTTGGTAGGAGCCAACTTTCAGCTCAGTTTCTGAGATGAGAGAGCAGTCAGGTGAGATTCCTGGAAATTGAGCTTGAAGCATAGTTATATGTTGGGATGAAGATGGCAGTGGCAATCCAATGTATTTCCCCCTTTGCAGTCTGAATGTTTTCAGTGATGGAATAGAATCAGAGAGGCTTTAGTAAGGTTGTCACCATTGTGGTTGTTTCCAGCAACACAGTATGGAAGATGCAGGCATTCCAAAGAACTGCCTAAGTGACCTACACAGCAGCAGTTCCAGGCACAAAGTTTTCTCATATTGGATTTTCTGTGATATAAACTTCAAGTCATCTAGCTTTAGCTCAGAGGCTTCTTTGATCTTGGTGGAAAAAGCCAGTTATGAAACAACCTAGAGTCCCAATAAGAATCTTGGCAGTCAGGTTTTAGTTCTCAATAATGCCAAATCAGGAGAGTGGGAGAAAAACTGGAAACACTACTTTGGAGGAGGTAACCAGATATTGAAGGAAACTTCAAAAATTTAAAATTTGGTAAGGATTGACAATTGTGCCAAATGACAAGTAGTAACAAAGCTATGCAATTTACAGAGGGGAGAAAAATACCAAAAAGACAGTAAGTAGGACCAGGATCTGATAACTCAAGGGTGTGCTATTGAAATATAAGTGTTTAACTTTTATTTTAAGTTTAGGGGTACATGTGCAGGTTTGTCACATAGGTAAACTTGTGTCGTGGGGGCTTGCACAGATAATTTTATCACCCAAGTATTAGGCCTAGTACGCGTTAGTTATTTTTCCTGAACCTCTCCCTCCTCCTAACCTCTACCCTTTGAAAAGTCCCAGTGTGTGTTGTTCCCCTCTATGTGTCCCTGTGTTCTCATAATTTTGCTTCAACTTATAAGGGAGAACATGTGGTATTTGGTTTTCTGCTCCTGCGTTAGTTTGCTAAGGATAATGACCTCCAGCTTCATCCATGTCCCTGCAAAGAACATTATCTCATTCACTTTTTTTTAAATCTTTTGGCCTGAAACTTTGTCTTTCACCTGCTATGAGCTGCCTCCAGATCACAGGGGCTAGGAGCTGATGGCGCAATTCACCTTTTTTGATAAAAGATCATCAAAGTAAGATTATTCTCAATCATAAAACATCTGTTCCTGTTAAATATGGCTTTATTATTTATTTAGGTGCAGCAAGAATGGTAATTGACCACACAGACTTTTTTGACTTTGCTTTGTTGGAAGTTTTCATAAGGAATCTCAAATTGGACTTTTAAAATCCTCTTGGCTAGGAAGCAAAGCCAGTTACTCACTATAATATTTCACCTGCAGTACCTATAAATCTGAGTAAATAATATTCTTTAGGTCCCTAAAATATTCTAAGATTCTTGGATCTGCCAGAAAGTGATCCTCCTTACTCCCCAGTAAGCTGGGAATTCAGTAAGTCAGGTACCTGTCTAGTTTTCCCAAGCTGTCTTTGTAAACACTGGCTCCATAAAGTCAACCTTAGTTCTTTAAAACTGTCTGGTAATATCTGATTTTACAGATAATTCTCAGATATGACATTCCAGTTGAAGTCTTGGTTATATAACTGATGTTTTTAATTATGTTGTATTACAAAGAGGGCAGATTCTTATTGAACCTGATGCAGGAGAACCTCAAAATTGGAGCTTAACCCTGGAGGATTCTTAGCTTTTCTCAGGAAAGAATTGAAGGGTAAGCTGACAGTAAAAGAAAGCAAGCTTGTTAGAGCAATACTGTATAGGAAAATGGCTATTCCATAGACAAAGTAGGGCTATCTCATAGGCAGAGTGGCCTAAAGCAGCACTCACAGATTGTTGGCTAGCTATATTTATGCCCACTCTTAGTTATGTGCTAATTAAGGAGCAGGTTATTCATAAACTTTCTGGAAAGGAGGTAGGGAGTTCCTGGATCTCTGTAGGGGGGTTTCTGGGTTATAGCATGACATTTTGTAAACTTTAATGGTACTGGTGGGAGTGTCTTATGAAAATACATTATAATTCCTAGTCAAAGCTGATTTTGGCTAGTTTAAGAAACTACATTCTGTTTTGATCAACAGGGTCTTGAAAAAGAGTTCTGCTGATCTCCTCCTTCAAACCTATGCAAATAATTAAATTGCCATGAAAATAAGAATATTCAATAAGAGTGCCCCAATTCTGGAGGGAACAGAAGGGGAAAAATTGTTTCATTTCTGTTTACAAAAGTAAAATCCACAAAGTTGTTATGATTTATAGGTAGCTTAAGAGAAAAGCAAAATGAATTTCTTTTTTCTGGAAAACAGAACATTAAAACATCAGCAATAACCCAAACAAAACCCATAATCATTCTTCATCAGTTCATTTAGTACTATGTAATTCTCTTCTGTTTGATCATGGGTTGACTATCTCATGAACCTAACAGATTCTCTATTACAGTTAGAGAAATGTTGATTCAGCCCAGGGGCATTGTCTCAAAATTATTTGAATAATGCCATCTGAAGTTTGTGCCTCAGAGTGCATGGCATAATTCTTCCTGTGAATCTCATAAACATTCTCTCTTTGTTGAAGATGAAGCATTCTGGTCTATGGCTTATTACAAGGGCTTTTTTGTTGGTAAGCTGTGTTGGTCATAAATTACAAGAATTTTTAATGACCCATCAGAGTAAAACAAAAAACTCTCTGTGGATGATGAAAGACTTAAAATAGCTGTGGTTAAATATTTGATGAGAAGTTTATTTTAAAAAAAAATTGCAATTGGCAAAGATATTTGTTTTTCTTTAATATTTGGTCACTTTAACAAATGTTTTTTTTTTTTCCCCATTTATTTATTTTATTGCATTTTAGGTTTTGGGGTATATGTGAAGAACATGCAGAATTGTTGCATAGGAACACACATGGCAGTGTGATTTGCTGCCTTCTTCCCCATCACCTACATCAGGCATTTCTCCCCCTGCTATCTCTCCCCAGCCTCCCACCCCCCACCCTCCCTCCCCTATTTCCCCCCAACTGACCCCAGTGTGTAGTGCTCCCCTCCCTGTGTCCATGTGTTCTCATTGTTCAACACCCGCCTATGAGTGAGAACATGCAGTGTTTGATCTTCTGCTGTCCTGTCAGTTTGCTGAGAATGATGGTTTCCAGGTTCATCCATGTCCCTACAAAGGACCCTAACTCATCGTTTTTGATGGCTGCATAGTATTCCATGGTGTATATGTGCCATATTTTCCCTATCCAGTCTATCATCGATGGGCATTTGGGTTGGTTCCAGGTCTTTGCTATTGTAAACAGTGCTGCAATGAACATTCGTGTGCACGTGTCCTTACAGTAGAACGATTTGTAATCCTTTGGATATATACCCAGTAATGGGATTGCTGGGTCAAATGGAATTTCTATTTCTAGGTCCTTGAGGAATCTCCACACTGTCTTCCACAATAGTTGAACTAATTTACACTCCCACCAATAGTGTAAAAGTGTTCCTATTTCTCCACATCCTCTCCAGCATCTGTTGTCTCCAGATTTTTTAATGATCGCCATTCTAACTGGCGTGAGATGGTATCTCAATGTAGTTTTGATTTGCATTTCTCTGATGACCAGTGATGATGAGCATTTTTTCATATGTTTGTTGGCCTCACGTATGTCTTCTTTTGTAAAGTGTCTGTTCATATCCTAACAAATGTTTTTAAACGGTTGTTTTTACAATATTTTAAAAAATAGAATTATAACTGATAACACTAAACTGCTGCTTAACATCAGGTAAAACAACACCAGAACATATGGACAGAGAAAACACTAACAAATTTCCAGAAACCTCACACAATTTCTGAAATATTTATATTTATTATGTTTTGTCTATAGAAATATAACTTAGGAAAGGTTAAACATCTCTTCTTATTTGACAGTGCTTTCTATTCAATTCAACATATCAAATACATCTATTTTTCACCTGTCTTTTTACAAGATGAAATACCCTTTATGATTTTCCAGGGGCCTTCAAAATCCATTTGGAATCAAGATTTCATTCAGGATTTTATTTGGGAATGACAGAAATGTCAAAAGTTGTCAGGAGGCTTAAACATTTGGTTAAAAAGGATTATGAGTCAATGAGAAATAATACTTTGGATATCTATTTAATCAAAGTGATAACAAAAGATTTCAAAAGTAAACGTAGAAGGTAATGTGACTGTAAAAACATTTAGCCCTTTCAAAAGTGATATGTCTTTGTACTCATGGATAGTAAAGAACATAATAATCTCAACAAAAAGCACAGGAAATTTTTCTGATAAAACATAGAATCTTTGCCATACCTTACTCAAAATGTAAAGAAAAACCTTTTATAACTTATTAAGAGCACATCAATAATCAAAGAAAAGTTTATTTTAACAAAGAGAAAAGTAAATGCTACTTTGCTTTAGTATACTATTGACATTAAAGCTCATTTGAAAAAATCCTTACAAATAAATCCATCAAGTTCATCTAGTCAATATTTTACTCAGGTTCACTTAATCATCTGGGAATATCAGAAGCATGCTAAAATGTTAGGCTTTCCGAATCACATTAAAATTCACAGAGTTTAATATAGCTATATTCTTCCAAAAGCAAAGACTATAGCAGTTAATGACCTCTTCCATTTATCATTGGTATCACATTGTTACATTTTATTTCCTAGGCAAGAATTCCCTTCCACCCTGACAAAAGCCATATTCTGCCAAAAGTTTTAATTTCTAAGTTAAACTTCTCAGTTAGGTGAGTATAATTATTTGATCAAGAATACTGACTTCTTCCTTCTATCCCTTTTGGAAATCCAATCACTTGTTTGCACTAATTGAGGTTGCCACATGCCACTGTATATAACATTTTTAATCACTCCCTTCTTCAAGACAGTTTTCTTCTCTTGGTTTTCTGTTTTCCTTTATTGTCCTAGATAGACACCCAAATAAGAAACCCCAATGTGATTTTGGACACCTCTCTCTTTTGTTTCTTTATATTTTGCTTGTGCTATCTCAAATTCTCATTATAATATGTTCTCATCTGTAGCAGAATATTTAATAGTGTGAGCTTTGAGATCAATCAAAATTTAAATTCTAAATTCATTGTTTATTAGCTATATGATCTTGGGAAATAATGATAATAAGATTAAGAGTAAGAACAAGGCTATGGCCAGGCACTTTTCTAAGTACTTTATATATATATATCACTCATTTAATTATCACAACAACCTATCAAGTAAGTCCTATTATTACTGCTGTTTTGTAGATGAGAAAACTGAGAAACAGAGAGGTTAAGTAACTCATCCAAAGTCATACAGATAGTAAATATTCAGCCAGAATTAAAATCTGGACATTCTGACTGAAATTTTCTTGCTTTTAATAGCTTTTTTTGGCCTTTGTAGATTTTAGTTTGATATCTTTCATTTAGTAAACAATAAATATTAGCATTCTTATTAACACACATGCATGGCTTTCATCATTTCTTACTTGAACTATTTCATTAGTCATTACATATGTCTCATTACATTTCCCTAGGTTAATCTATCTTGCATTGTTACCAAGAACATCTTTCAAAAGTAGAAGAAAGAACTAACCATGTTATTCACCTGTTTGAAATTTTTTAATGATTTTATTCATCTACCAAATAATATTTAAATACAGTATGTCATTTAAGGGCCTTAATGGTTTGGATTCAAAATAATTAACTTCCTTGTCCCATAGTTTATCATTTCTCTTTCTCATTTATTCCACAGTTGTCTAATCCCCAGCCACACAGAAAGCTTACTGGCACAATGGCTCTGTGGAGCTTTACATTTTGGCATAATGTAAAGACATAAAGTAAAAACATAACTAATATGTTATAGCATCATGTTTAAGAATTATTAATCTTCAAATCTTCTGCTACCCTCTAGCAGTACTCCAACAGTTCCCAGGTTTTCCTCTGTACTTTCCAGAAGTGAGAAGAAGAAGGAACTTGGGACGTAGTGGAAAAATAAGTCTAAATAGTCCTCTTACTCTGGTACACTATGGGTTAGGTATCATCCAGGTCCAACTTGGTTTCAGTTAATAAGCATGAAGCAATAGTGTTTCTGTGTAGAATCTGTTAGCGTGTGGATGCCAAGATAGGGATGAGCAAGCCAGGCCTTTGGAGAGGACAGTGGGGTGCCCTGGTCCCACGCACTAGGTCTAATACCCATACAGAGGCAGAAAGCAGAAGCTGGAGGGACTTTTCCACAACAGACTTAGGGCCTGAGTCCTGCAGCTCTGGAATTTGGGAACCAAGTTGAACAATAGCTTGGGAGCAGGCACTCTCCCAATTCAGAATCAAATGCAGAACAGCTCCAGGGGCAGAGGGAAGGCAATAGGATAGCACATTACTCAGCAACTGGAGATGAGGAGCACTGACAAAAAGTTCTTCAGGCAAGTGGAGAGGCACTCATGAAAAGACTGCGTTAAGCTGCTAGTTTGGAGCAGATGTGAGATACTCCAGAGATCCCAGGAACAACAGGGAAGGCAGTGTGGATATTGGGTAGTTCTGATACGGTGATAAATGTTCTACAGCTGGACTCATGGGGTGAAATGGGCAGGTGGGGCACAAACCAGTGAAGCATAAATAATAATGCCTCTGTTTTCACCCATAGGAGGGATTACCAAGGCACTTAATTATCTCTCTTATCATTTGTTTTGTGACACACTCTACAACTGATCTGGCTAAACCAGTATGTTATAGCATTGTGTTTAGGAATTATTCACCTCCAAATTTGCTGCTATCCTCCTGGCGGTACTCCAACAGTTCCCAGGTTTTCCTCTGTACTTTCCACTAGTGGGAAGGAGAAGGAACTTACACTTCAGTAGTAAAATGAGTTTAAATCTTGTGTGCTGAGGAGTGACTCTCAGGGTTGAAAACTGATGACTAAATCAGTCTTCATTTATGGCAGATTGCATTTGTCCACTGAATGCTAAAAGATACTAACATCTGCAATGGTCAAATTCCAGGTCTCAAAATTAGAACATCATATAATATGTTTTGCCTTTCCCACAGATGATTCACACTCACACTTCATCCTCCAAATGGCCCTCAGTAACTCACTATCCAGTGATGATTCAGTTTGCCCCTATTTATACTTGAACACATCATGTAGCAACTATTTTCATATATTTAATGGTTTCCTTGAGTGACATATATTTCTGTAGTATGGAACACACACCTATGCAGAAATACTCAAATGCATGAAGTGACCTGGAGCTGTGGTCAAGAACCTGGCATTTGGGCTTATAATCTATTCTAGGCATTAGGGAGTCCTTAATAGGTAGTGTAAATAATTTCCTATTTTCTTTGTGTTTTTGTTTGGTAATAGTGAAACATTGAAATTTAGTGGGTGTAGCTCTTAACAGTGTGCATATAAGAAGAGGACCAAGTGGATGTAGCTCTTAACAGTGTGCATATACAAAGAGGCCCAATAAGTAGATATTTTAAAATTCTAATCAGCCTACTCCCTTCACCTCAGCCTAAGGCCTTCTGACCTACAATTCCCTTTCTTAAGACCTCATTGAATTTTATTTCATTTAATTACCAATGAAAAAAGCAGATACCTCATTCTTTGTTATATTTCTGCTGTCTTATGACATTTAATCTAGTATTACATGTTTCTGAAAGTGAATTATTATTAGAGTGTTCATTATGACTGTAATGCCTTACCTAAAAACATTCTGTTTATTTTGTTTCCCTAAACGGTCACCAAAGATGTCAACATTAATACTGCCTTTTTTATAATTTTTGACACAAGCCATAGATACTTGTGCATCTTCTTTGAGGAGATTCTAATTTTGAATGCATGGCGTATGTTCCAATAAAATAGAAAAAGAAACTAGCAAAGATGGTATCTACAAGGTAAAGTCTTTCCAGTGAAAAGGAAAAATATATAAAATAATTTCAATAATTTATGTCTTCAAAAACAGTACATTTTAAATAGTAAAAACAAATAGAAACCACATAGCCAAATTAAAAGATTCTTGCATCCCATCATTTGACTTAGAGTTGAATTATAAGTTAAAATGTTTTATAGTTCAAAACTGCAGTATGCAAGAAGAGAAAAACATATGTATATACACATACAACAGTTTTCCAAATTTTAAAATGGAGATAAAAATCTATCTGTATCCCCAGATTTCATTTCACAAAGATATCATATGAATACATTTTAAAATTCAAGTGATTTCATTAGATTAGAAAAGAAATTGTTTGTTGCAAAGAAAGTAATCTTTCTTTTCATATAATAACTAGTCTGGTTTCACTGATGGCTTAACACACAATGAAATCAGTGCTCTGTGGAGCCAGGCATGATCTGCATAATGGTCAGGAGGCAGTGCACATAATGGTAGTCATAAATAGCTAATTATGGCTACATGAAATTAAATAGTACCTAAAGCATTTAAGTTATACCTCAATTATATTGTATACATTTAAGATGCCTTTAAGAAATATTTTTTTAATCTCATTAGGAAAAAAAACAGAATTTGACTTGCAAGTTTCTAGCTTGCTGCTATATCGCTCCAATGAATAAGCAGATCACTTTAAGCAATACCTAAATTATATGACATGCTGTTTATATTGGTCAATGTTCCTTAGAGAAACAGAAGCAATAAGATATATAGAAATATATAGAAGTAAAATTTTAAGTGGGGTTGGTTTATGCAAATACAGCTGAGAAGTTCCATGACCTGCCATCTGCAAGCTGGAGGCCCAGAAGAGGTAGTGCTACAGTTCCAGACCAAACTCAAAAGCCCAAGAACTGGGGCCAATGGCATAAGCCCTGATCCAAGTCCAAAGGCCCCAAAAGGAGGAGCACTGATGTCTGAGGCAGGAGAAGATGGGTGAACCAGCTCAAGTAGAGAGCAAATTCCCCCTTTCTCTACTTTTTTGCTCTATTCAAGCTTTCAGTGGATTGGGTGCTCACCCATATCAACAAGGGTAGATCTTTACTTAGTCTATTGATTCAAAGGCTTATCTCTTCCAAAAACACCCTCACAGACATATCCAGAATTATGTTTACCACTATCTGAGAATCCTTGAGCCCAATAAATCTGATACACAAAATTAACCATCACACTGTTTTTCTATGAATGAATAGAAAAGAAAATTAAAAGATAAAGATGGCAATGGGTGCCACAGTGGTTAGAAGCCTCTTAGCCATGGCAGGGCTGTGAGGGTAAGGGGCTGCTTTGGATAGGGTTGAGCAGCTAAACCTAGGAGGACAAAGAAGCCAGTCTCCAAGGGAGCCTGATAAAGTCCCACCCTCACCCAGCAATGACCACCTGTAGTCCACAGTCCCCCTGCTGAGGAAGACCCTTCACCCAATGCCTAAGAACCAATCAAGTAGCAATACAAAGGCACGGCCCAATCCTCAACTGACCCAGACCAAAACCCTCTGTACACATAGAAGCCTAGAGGTGGTAATGATTCAAAGCATAAAGGCTGTTGTGCTCATAATAAACCACTGCATTTACAAAAATGACAAGACTGTAGCTCCATAAGAGAAGGAATTTGGGGCTCTTTTATTCAGCAGAATTCTCAGGTTCTAGAATAGTGCCTCACACCATATAGGTGCTCAATGAGTATTTGATGAATAAATCTCTACTACCTATATAATAACCAGTCTAGTCATATTGATAGACTTTACACAATGTCTGCTCTATAAACAGTGTGTGGAATCTGTATATATTAAATATCTCAGAAACAATGATCACCAGCAATCTCAGACACATGGACATATCGAGCATACATTTATTTTATTAGTCATTTTAAAATTGATCTTAAATTTAAGATCTTAAATTTTTTATACTAATAAAACTATTTTAATACAGTTTCACATATTCTGAACCTAAGGTATTGCATAAAAATGCATAAACTTATTTGTACCTTTTTCTATAATTACATTAAGAACATTTAGCATGAGATCTACCCTGTTAACAAATTTTTAAGTATACAATACAGTGTTGCTAACTATGTTAACAACATAGACACAATATTGTACAGCAAATCTCTAGAACTTAATGTCTTGCAGAACTGAAACTTTATACTTGCTGAATAGAAACACCCCATCTCTGCCTCCTCCCCTGGCAATCACCATTTTACTCTTTGCTTCTTTCGATTTGATTATTTTAGACACCTCGTGTAAATGGAATTATGTATTATTTGTCCTTCTATGATGGCTCATTTCACTTAGCATAGTATCCTCAAGGTTCATCCATGTTGTCTTATATGGCACTATGTCCTTCTTTATTAAGGCAACTTTCAGTCATGATTTAAGACATTGTTATCTCCCAAAGCCTACATCTTGCCTTGAGAAACTTCATCATTTCTTAAAAGTTTATTCAATAGATTTAAATGGTTTATTTTAATTATACTGATAATTATACATATTTAAATTAATATGTTAAATTTTATAACTAATACATTCTGCTAGAACAGCATATGACACATAGGATATAGCTTCAATAGTAATCACAGGCACCAATTATTTAATGCTAATATATCCCATATACTGGGCTAAAAACTTTTTATGTGCTTTTAAAATTTTAATTCTGATGACAGTTCTGTGAAGAAAATATGATTAGCTTCATTTTATATATGAAGAAACTGAAGATAAAAAAACTGTACATTCAAGAAGGTAAAGTTTTAACACAGCGTTATACAAAATACATGCAATATGCTTCCCCTCTAAACAATCATTAGGCAGTGGAGGAGTGCAAAGATCAGTGTTGCTCAACACAGCAGGTCTGAATTATTTTTAATGGATTCAACATGAGGTAAGAAGCTTGGGCTGGAATGTAAGTAAAATGAATCACAATTCATTTTTCTATTAATATAATTGTCAACAAGAACATGTCTGTTATCCTTACTATAATCACCAAATATTATCACAGTATTTCTCACTGTGTCAATGATTTCTTCATCAAGTCTTGCTTTAAAAATAATAAAAAGTTTAAAGTCTTGCTTTAAAAAAAACTCACCTGTTTGTTGAGTTTGGACATATATATACACCCATACTACCATCACTACCACCAAGGTACTAAACATATTCATCACCTCCTAAAATTAATTCGTGTGTGTGTGTGTGTGCGTGTGCGCGTGCATGTGTGTGTGTCTGTTGGGGAAGTTTTGGATTTTGGTTTCGAGGGGTTATTTTTGTTGTTTTTTTTTTAACTAAGAACACATTAAATGTGTGCAATTTTTTGTATGTCAGTTATACCTTGACAAGCTAAAATGATAAAAATAAATAAATAAAATGTCAGTTCAACTCTACAATGTGCTAAGTGACACTGTTCATTTACCTTCTGATATAAACTCTTTATCTTGGCAGGGGCTGCTGGCAAACAGTTCATGTTCCAGCAGGGTCTGCAAGCCATCCATTGGGTAGCACTCTACCAGACCTAAGGCGTTTGTACAAATAGCTAACATCTCAGTCTAAGCAGAGCCCAAGCTGGACACAAAAATATGAATGTTTGTGTGAAATGTTCAGGTATCTTTAATTCCTTAGCTGTCTTCTTTCAATCAAAACAAAACAAACAAAAAAAAACAAATATCTATTCAGTATATATAAGATACAAAGTGTTATAATAGAAGGTGAAGAAGATTTTAAAAATCAGGGTCCCTGCCTGCTTCCATGTTTACCATCTGAATGGAGAGAAAAAATGATAAAAGCCAAACAAGTGATGTAGACCAACATATCAGCTGAGAGAGGAAGCTCTGAGGTGAGCTGCAAGGCTTCATGTTAGATAGAAAATGTAAGTAGGTCCTATAATGATGAAACACTCCATAAGATCTGAGAAGAATGCAGAGGCAAAAAAAATAACAGCACATTCCTAATAAAATAAGGGAAAGTAATCAAGTGAAATGAAGAATTTGAGGGCTCAGAAAGAAGTAAACTAGGAAGGCAGACATTCCCTCAGGGACATGAGGCAGAGAGGCTTAGTAAGCATATTGGGTTTCTTGAAGGAAAGCCTTTTATTGCTGAAGCCGGACTGTCTTAATAAGTAAGCAGACACTTGGTTAGGGACACTGATTATTTATTTTTAATATGCAGGGTTGCATTTTTTTTTGGCATAATACTTACTTTGCATAAATTGTCATGAACACCCTGCAGGTTTAGTTTCAATTCAGGTTTATATATTAAAGATGATGTACTATAACCAACTTCTAAGAAGTCCTACTCTGGTAAATAATATGTCTATTCATATCAGGTACAAAGTATCTGATCCTGGGTTTAAACTTAAGTCAAAATGAACTTGCCTGGGAAACCTTTAGTATGGAATATCCTGGGACACATTCCAGGGAAAAACGGTTTGCAATATATTCTCCAAATTTTTGTGGTGGATTTAAATTATGAAACTCCCATAACTATATACATTTATTACAGGAAAGAAAATATAACACAAGTTATTAAGGGTAAATATTTCTTTAAGATTGAATATATATTTTCCTCTCTAATGAACCCTTTTCTCATATTTTATTTTTTATAAATTAATTTTTATTTTTATTTATTTTTACTAAATGCTAAATATATTAATTCACACATTCAAACTAGCAAAGGACAATGGTTGAATGTGAGGTGCTTCTTTCCATTTCAATGTTCAAATGCCTATCCTTGTTCTAATTCATAAGAGACCCATTCTGGTAATATATGTACTGCCAGTTACACCTGTATCTCCATGCAATTCACATAGTATAAGAAAAGCCTGTAGTTCTCCATATTTAAACCTTTGTAAGTGACTTACAATCCTTTATTGAAAGATTTAATGGCCTACATTATTTCATAGAACTGGGGAAAACACCTGCCAGAAAATTCTATACACACATCTATAATTTCACTAACTTTAAGTAAGTGTTTAGGTGATATCAAGATATTTACCCATGAAAATAATAAATGTGAGATAATTCATATGTTAATTAGGTAGATTCAGTCATCTGTAATGTATACATACTTCAAAACATTGTGTTATATATGGTAAATATATGCAACTTTATCCATCAATTAAAATAAAGAACTGGATATATTTGCATTGTAGCTCAGAATATAAATTGACATTTACCTAAAATTTTCAAATGAGTTTGCACACCTTTCCCACTAGCATTTGTTTTCATATTAGTTGCTTCTCATTCCCAGTATACACTTATATAATTGGGATTAACTCAAATTTTAAGCCTGGAGAATTTGTTCAAGAGCATTATGGACAAGTAGGACAGGAAGCCTGTGAGAACCCCTCATCTTATGTAATCACACAAAGTCAGGTAGAGATACCTGTCAGAGTCACAGGTAACATCATAATGAGGTGTCTGGAGGGATGATCTGGCAATGGGTTGGGGAGGAGGAAGCTTTTCAGAAGAAACCACAAAGAAAGGAGACAAAAGAGAAGTGGATAACAAATTGAAATCCAGGAATCTCAATACAAAAAGGAGAGATGGCTTACCAGTTTTTGCCAAGTTTAAGGAGCTGGCGGGATCAGATAAAAGTCAGAATTGTTGGGGTGAAGCAGGTGAGTTTGATCCTTGGCGGAAGATTGGCCTTTGAATGGGTCCTGATAGCCAGAATCTATTACAATGGCCACTGAATAAAGCTCTTGTGCTGGTAAAGCCAGGCCTCCATGAGGTTTTCTGTTTTCATGTGCATGCACATGTGTATTCTCTCTTTTAAAAAGGACCTGCGTATAAATTTCCACATTTTTCAGCACTGTTCCATTAGTGGACTTCGGACACACAAAAAAGGATTCAATAATTTCCTTCAGGTCAAAGTGTAGAAGGACAGAGCTCTGAATAAAAGCCTCCATAAAACATATGATACTGCCTTCCTTTCTATCTTTTTGCTGTCAATTATGAGTTTCACTTTGCCTGCAGAGAAATTTTTTCATTAGCAGTTGCTTTCCTGTAAGATGGAATAACACATTTGATAGCATTCTCTATGCCCTATCATTAGTTTATTTTGCTCACTGTGGTTGCAAAGATTAAAAGCAAGTCCCCTGGTGCATTTGTAGACTCAAAGAATTCAATTCAAATTCAGCATGAATTATTCTGTCATTAAGCATGTTTTCACTTTTTTTCTGACACTGCATGATATTAAGTCCCATTAAACTTTTGGTTCTTCTTAGCAATTTACACTGTGAAAATAATATGCAGTGACATAGCAAGCAGAAATAAAATCTGCAGCTGATTTAACTCAATGTATTCCAAATCACAATTCATTCTCCTATTAATACATCAGTTGTCAACTAATGTTTCTGTTAAGCTTATTATAGTAGCAGAAACTGTATGATAGTGTTTGTCACAAACTTTCATAGAAAATACTTTTTGACATGCTCAAGTCTCATTGCTTGTGAGAGAGATCTTGCTATGTGTGAAAATAAAACTAGGTACCATAGAAATCCTATTATAGAGAAGTTGAAATAACAATATGATATCAAAGTATTTGTTCTTAGGATGATAAAGAAAAATAAGCATAATAGAGCATATAAATGGCTTTCTAATGTTTAACCAGGGTCTAGTATTTTGTGTTCCATAAATCATCCAGTCTTTAAATTCAGAACACTATATGACACATTCATTTGTAAACGTTTTTCGTGAAGGTCAGTTCTGACTCAGTATTTATGGCATGTGTTATGCATTTGTCTAAGAAATCAGTAATGGAGATACATCATTTTTTCTTCATCTTTTGTGAGAAGCAGCACTCAAATAGGTGATATTGGCTCTTATATTTCCAGAATATAAATGTATGCATGCCCACACCTGAGTTTGAGAACAAGCAAATAATGGTGGCAGCATAATACGAACAGCACCCACTTCAGTGACTTTTTTCATTTCCATTCAAAAAGAAAAAGCAGAAGTTACAAATAACATTTTGTTTGTTCCTCTCAAATAAAGCGAATTATCTATCCTTTTAAAATGATCTTCTATTTTCTAGGTGCATAAAACCATAACTGTCACAACTAAGATGTAGCAAACATATTAAGTATAGAATTAAATGTGAAGCAGTCAGTGTTCCATAGATGAGGCTGACAAAAGTGTTTCAGATATTTATAATTCCCAGCGTAACAAAGATATGAAGAGATGCTGCAGCAAATGTAAAGGGATTGTTACTCAGATTGGTTGACCTGACCCACCTGTGCTAAATATAAGTTACACTAGACTAGAGATTGTTATAGTCGTTAATCAAATGAATACATTATACACATTAATATATTAGCTTATGGACACTATTGACAACATAATTTATCTAAGATATCACATTTAAATCCAATGATTAAAATGTTGGCATAGTTTCACAAACATTTCCATTACAATGAATTACAATGAATCACAGAAAAAGATTCTATCAAAATTTGCCATTCTTCTACTTTAAGCACTGTTAAGTTTAAAATAGAAGACATCATTGTGATGCGTCATGTTATATAATTTCCAAGATTGATTTTTAAAAGATCTAGTAAACACTTTGAATTGTGTTCATGTCTCAAGCTGATCACTACTTATTAGAGTCTGTAAGCAGCAGTCTTTATAAAAGAAAACAGAAAGAAAAGAAAAAATGGTTTTTATGTGATCCCTGGATCCTTTCACATTCAGAGCCTGGAGTAATTAAATGAAATCATAATTTGTTATAATTATAAAAAACAGAAAATGGCCTGATGGGAATTTTAGGCAGTCTTTGCTTTAACATATTCCCTAACGTCAGTGCAGTAGGACCTATCCGAGATGGATAGTGGAATAAAAGGTATGTTCAGACTGAATGCTCAGTATAACTACTGGATGAAACCTATCAAAGTGTCTAGACTGGTCTGTATGGATGAGCTAGAAGTGCATTCAATAAATTCAGTGTATCTGTACTGACAATGTGTCCCCTCATTGAGCTTGAACAATCTAAGTCCATGTTGTTATATGATTATTGGATGCTTGAGTAGTCATTGGCTGAAGTTTTACCTGCAATCATGATCTGCAAAATCTTGGAAAAAAATCACTGAGTGTGGAATGTCTACAGACAATTTTAAAGGCAGTTACACAACATGATAACCTTCCCCCACCAGAGCACAGTCCTGAATTCCTCTGCAGAAAAGAGAATTCTAAGTTCAACAGACCATGGATCTTACCTAAAATAGTAACTATTTTGAACCCAGACGAAGAGAGGAAAAAGGAGTAGCAGCAGTTTACTCTCTTACTTTATGGTCAGATGAAATATGTTACCATTTTGTTTTGGAAGTTTCAAAACAAAGATATTGATTCTTGTCAAGGTTTCTCTTACTTGCCCCTCTAGGCTGCAAGTTTTTCAGAAGGAGGGTGAAAGATCACTGTGCCACAGACAATCTTTCCTCATCCTTGTCCTTGAGAAAGACACCTTTCTACTTGAAATAATGCAATGGATCCTGGGTCTCTACTGAATTTCAAAGACCTTGAAGGTGAAATGTGTTTCTGGCCCGTCAAAGGTTTGTATCACCCATCTATTGGATGATGTTGATATTGGTTAGTGCAGCTATCATCTGGCAAGAGAATTCACAGTACTAAGCAGCATATCATTATCTTTTTTGGCCAGATAGTAATGCAATTGGTAGAGGAATATCACATACATTACCTCATTTTAAATCTGTCTAGCATTCAGCTATATAAACTATTCCTCACGACTTGGTCCTAAATGACAAATTGACTGGAGAAAAGGTAAGTGAGCAGTAAAGAAATTTATCTCAAATTCCTGTAGGGAATTGAATTTGTGGCTCAACTAAAATAGGTAACCAGTTCTACTTAATAGGCTTTAAAGAGATATCAGATGGCATTGTGATGTATGTTCTTTAGTGTGGTCTTTGGCAGTCTATAGTGGATCCTGAGGCATTTGAACCCACAATTAATGGTATTGCTTTCTTGTGAATTTTTCTGTTAACATTCTCTGTGAATCATAGGAATCAAGGGGTTGATTTTTCTTAGCTAACAGGTTTTATGTGTGTACTTATCTTACCAATTACAGAAGGGCCATTAAACAAACAATGACTTTTAGAGGAAAACATAAGGGTGGGAATATTTGAATGCCAAATATTTAATAATAATAATAGGTAGACTGAATCTGACCTTCAGCTAGGCCTACTGTGGTACCTGTCATTTGGTGTTTAGGCATACAATTTAGATTTAATTAAAGCAATTTCAACTAGTACATATTAGAAAAGATTGTTATTCTCCCCAAGCAGCTGTCTGATCCCACTTTATTAGAATATATTGATTCAAATTAATATAAACAGAACTGGAGAATAAAAACCTTAGGTAAAAATAAACTCTTAATTTGAAATATAATTTTAAGAGATAATAAGGCCTTTTACAGAATAACCACAAAGTTATATATAAAATTATTGAGTAAAATTTATTAGAGTTGCTTCCTACATCCTTTTGCAGCTTTTTCAGAACTATCATTAAGTTAGTTTAAAATGGCTCAAGCTTCTGAAATTAAACATATCAGCATTGCAATAGAAAATGCCCTTTTTCTTCATAATTAATCTAAAATCAGCCATATTCATTTTTTAATGCCTCTATGTTTCCAAGAGGTTACATAAATCATTATGCTATAAATATATTATCATATTTACATTTTTATGATATATGCTATTAATCTTATATTTGATAAACTATTAATATAATTATTATATTATTTATTATAATTAATATATAATTTTATGTTAATAATATAAGAAATATAATTAATGATTAATAATTATAATGATTAATAATATATAATTCTTATTATATTAATAGTATATGATACTATAGTATATATTATATATTTACAATGTAATAATTTAGGTAACCTCTTGGAAATATATAGTATATTTTAATGCTATACATATTTAACCTCTTGGAAGTATATAGTATAATTATTATAAGTAGAAACATCCTTACCCATTCATCTTTTACAATAGCTTCACTAAAAATTTTACAAAACATAACTCCTGCCCGTCAAGAAACTAGAAACCTAAAATTTTATACAAGTATTTGCCCATGCTCAAATTAAAAGGAGGAAGAGAAAGAAAAAAGAAAAGGTTGTGCCAAGTTATTTTAGAAAATAAAAGGCAAATAATATGATCATTTTAAGATAGCCACTATTCAGTATTTTATAATATTGTTTCTCCTTGTGGAAATGTGAAAGAAACAAAAACAGATATGAGAATCAGAGGTCAGAAAATAAACTGTAAGTCTTGGATGAAGTATAAAATGAATATTGAAAAGAAATAAGAATGGATAAATTAAGCAAATTAACATGTGAATGACCTCACATGATTTTTGGGGGTAAGAACACATAAAATCCACTCTCTTAACAATTTTCAAGAATATATACATTGCTATTGCTACTAACTATAATCATGTTGTACAATAGATCTCTTGAGCTTATTCCTCCTGTCTAACTGAAATTTTGTATCCTTTGACCAACATCTCCCTAACCCCATTGAAATTCCAGCTCTCAGCTCCTGGTAACCACCATACTACTCTCTGCCTCTATGAGTTCAACATTTTTAGATTTCACATATGAGTGAGATATGTGGTATTTATCCTCTGTGCTTGGCTTATTTCATTTAACATAATGTGCTCCAGGTTAATTTATGTTGTTGCAAATGACAGGATTTACTTCTTTTCAAAGCTGAATAGTATTCCACTGTATACATAGACCACATTTTCTTCATCCATTCATCTCTTGATGGACACTTAAACATTCCACAATGTATACATATTTCAAAACATGATGTTGAATGGGATAAATATATAAAATTTTTATTTAGTAATTTTAAGTGTAAATTAAAAAATGGATTTTTTTTAAAAAAAAAAAGGAAAGATTTTTCAGCATGGTACTGGTACCAAAACAGATGTATAGACCAATGAAAAAGAACAGAGGCATGAAAAATAACACCACACATCTACAACCACCTGATCTTTGACAAACCTGACAAAAACAAGCAATGGAGAAAAGATCCCTTTTTAAATAAGTGGTGTGGGGAAAACTGGCTAGCCATATACTGAAAGCTGAAACTGGATCCCTTCTTTAAGCCTTATACAAAAATTAACTCAAGATGGATTAAAGACTTAAAAACATAAGACTAAAACCATAAAAACCCTAGAAGAAAACCTAGGCAATACCATTCAAGACATAGGCATGGGCAAAGACTTCATGACTAAAACACCAAAAGCAATGACAACAAAAGCCAAAATTGACAAATGGGATCTAATTAAACTAAAGAGCTTTCTGCACAGCAAAAGAAACTATTATAAGAGTGAATAGGCAACCTACAGAATGTGAGAAAAATTTTACAGTCTGGCAAAGGGCTTATATACAGAATCTACAAAGAACTTAAAATGTTTACAAGAAAAAAACAACCCCATGAAAAAGTGGGCAAATGATATGAAAAGACACTTCTCAAAAGGAGGCATTTATGCATCCAAGAAGCATATGAAAAAAAGCTCATCCTCACTGGTCATTGGAGAAATGCAAATCAAAACCATAATGAGGTACTATCTCACAGCAGTCAGAATGGCAATCATTAAAAAATCAGAAGACAACAGATGCTGGAGAGAATGTGGAGAAATAGGAATGATTTTATACTGTTGGTGGGAGTGGAAATTAGTTCAACCACAGTGAAAGACAGTGTGGCAATTCCTCAAGGATCTAGAACTAGAAATAAATTTGACTCAGCAACCCCATTACTGGGTATATACCCAAAAGATTATAACTCATTCTACTATAAAGACACATGTACATGTGTGTTTATTGCAGCAGTGTTCACAATAGCAAATACTTGGAACCAACCCAAATGCCCATCTATCATAGACTGGATTAAAAAATGTGGCACATATACACCATGGAATACTATGCAGCCATGAAAAAGTTGAGCTCATGTCCTTTGCAGGGACATGGATGAAGATGGAAACCATCATTCTCAGAAAATGAACACAAGAACAGAAAACCAAAAACCGCATGTTCTCACTCATAAGTGGGAGTTGAACAATGAAAACACATGGACACAGAAAGAGGAACATCACACACCAGGACATGTCAGGAGGTGGGGTATAGGGGAGGGATAGCACTAGGAGAAACACCTAATGTAGATGATGGCTAACATGTGCAGCAAACCACCATGGCACATGTATACCTAAATAAGAAACCTGCACATTCTGCACATGTACCCGAGAACTTAAAGTATAATAAGAAAATGAAAGGTTGATATATCCTAGGAATTTAAAATACAATGGCTTTGTTCTTTTCGCTTATGATTGCCTTGGCTATTCAGGCTCTTTTTTGGTTCCATATGAATTTTTAAATATTTTTTCTACTTCTGTGAAGAATGTCATGATAGTTTAATGGGAAATGCATTGACTCTATAAATTGCTTTGGGCAATATGGCCATATTGATTCTTCCTACCCATGAGCATGCAATGTTTTGCCATTTGTTTGTGTCATCTCTGATTTCTTTGAGCAGTGATTTGCAGTTATACTTGAAGACGTCTGTAACTTCCATTATTAGTTGTATTCCCAGGTATTTTATTCTTTTTGTGGCAATTGTGAATAGAAGTTCTACTGTGATTTGGCTCTTGGCTTGCCTGCAGTGGGCGCAAATGAATGCTATAGATTTTTGCACATTGATTTTGTATCCTGAGATTTTGCCAAAGTTGATTATCAGCTTAAGAAGCTTTTGTGCTGAGATGATGGGGTGTTCTAAATATAGGATCATGTCATCTGCAAACAAAGTTTTACTTTCTCTCTTACTATTTGAATTTCCTTTATTTGTTTCTCTTGCCTGATTGCCCTGGCCAGGTCTTCCAATACTGTTGAATAGGAGTGATGAGAGAAGGCAACCTCACCTTATGCCAGTTTGCAAGGGGAATGCTTCCAGCTTTTGCCCATGCAGTATGATTTTGGCTATGGGTTTGTCACATATGGCTTTTATTATTTTAGGGTATGTTCCTTCAAAACTTAGTTTATTAAGAGCTTTTACCATGAAGGATGTTGAATTTTATTGAAGGCCTTTTCTTCATCTACTGAGATAATCACGTGGTTTTTGTCTTTAGTTCTGTTTATGTGATGAATTACATTAATAGGATGCATCATGCTACCCAACTTCAAACTATGCTACTGGACTATAGTAATTGAAATAGCATAGTACTGGCACAAAAAACAGACACATAGACTACTAGAACAGAACAGCAAACCCAGAAATAAGACCACACACCTACAACCATCTGATTTTCAACAAACCTGATAAAAATAAGCAATGGGGAAAGGATTCCTCATTTAATAAATGGTGCAAGGAGAACCAATTAGCCATATGCAGAAAATTGAAACAATACCCCTTCCTTACACCATATATAAAAATCAACTCAAAATGGATTAAAGAATTAAATGCAAAAGCTAAAACTAGAAAATCTCTGGAAGAAAAACTAGGCAATACCATTCAGGAAATTGGCACAGGAAAAGATTTCACGATGAAGACACCAAAAGCAATTGCAACAAAAGCAAAAATTGACAAATGGGGGCTAAGAAACTATAAACAGCATCAACAGACAACCTACAGAATGGGAAAAAATTTTCACAATCTATCCATTTGACAAAGGTCTAATATCCAGCATCTACTAGGAACTTAAACAAATTTACAAGAAAAAAAAATAAACAACCTCATTGAAAAGTGGGCAAAGGACATGAACAGGCACTTCTCAAAAGAAGACATACATGCAGCCAACAATCATATTAAAAAAAAAAAAAGCTCAGTATCACTGCATTAGAGAAATGCAAATCAAAACCACAATAAGGTACACAATCTCACATAAGTCAGAATGGCTATTACTAAGAAGTAATAAAAAACAACAACAACAGAAGCTGATGACATTATGTAGAAAAAGAAACACTTTTACACTGTTGGTGAAAGTGTAAATTAGTTCAACCATTGTGGAAGACAGTGTGGCAATTTCTTAAAGACCTAGAATCTTTAAAAATCATTTGACCCAGGAATCCCATTACTGGGGATATACCCAAAGTAATATAAATCATTCTGTTATAGAGACATATGCACATGTATGTTTATTGCAGCACTACTCACAATAGCAAAGACATGGAATCAACCTGAATGTTCATCAATGATAGGCTAGATAAAGAAAATGTGGTACATATACACCATGGAATACTATGAAGCCATAAAAAGAAATTCGATCATGTCTTTTGCAGAGACATGGAAGGAGCTAGAGGCCATTATCCATAGCGAACTAATGTTCTCACTTGTAGGTGGGAGCTAAACAATAACACATGGACACATAGTGGAGAAACAACACACATTGGGTCCCATCAAAGGGCAAGGCAAGGGAGAAGGGACAGGATCAGGAAGAATAGTCAATGGATGCTGGGCGTAATACCTGTGTGACCTTAAGATCTGTGCAGCAAAGCACCATGGCACATGTTTACCTATGTAACAAATCCATACAAACTGCACATGTACGCCTGAACTTAAAATAAAAATTGGAGGTTAAAAAAATAAAATACAGCAAATGTACATGCTAATAAAATTAATTTACTAACACTAAAAAAGCAATAGAAATGTAAATTAAGGAACAGATTAAAAGAAAGAGAAAAGCAAACATTTTCAATTTTAAAAAGCAGTCGTAAAACATTTGTATGGTGATAATTCCAATCTTCCTGACTCATTGCTTGGATTCAAATTCAGGTACCAAGTAAGTGGACTTATGCTTATTTGAATATTAAAGAGAGGAAATGAGGAACAACTAGAGATTAGATACTTTAGGAATTGTGACCAGAAATAACTGCAGTGCTGACATGATAATTCAACTGTTGAAATCCTTTTAGAGGAAGTAAAAAAATGTGCTTAATTTTCAAGGAATGGAGATGTTTCTCAGGGTCTAGCTGCAGTATAACACTGCAAAAATAAAAACGATGGCTTACACTTTGAAAAATTTTGAAAAGATTAAAATCAAACATAAGAAAATTTCATTCAAATACTATATCAACTGAATTTAATTGTTGGGAAGTGTATCACAAAGCATTCCCTGGAAAACTTGCTCCTGCGCTAATCTTAGTAGAAACTTTTTGAAAAATGTGTTGTGACCAAGTAAATATAAGAATGTTCCCTATTTCATTGGGAAATTTATTATAAAGGGCCCTCATTTACTTTGTTTCTACCAAATAATGAGAGCAATGATTTTAAAAACTGGACAATATGGGAAGGTTTATAATGATAAACCTCATCAACTGTCCCAGTGCTCCTGAATCCACACCTGCTCACAACAGGCAACCATTTTAATGATTTCTGCTAGTTCTTCTAGTGTGGCTACTTTCATGTCTGTAAATAATAATCTTATGCTGCTTTTATGTTCATAAGTATTATATAATATCTACTGTCTTTCTGCAATGAAATATATACCTCAACTACTTGCCCTCCATCATCCTTACAGTACTGTTACATTATTTAAAAAAATCTGGAGACAACAGATGCTGGAGAGGATGTGGAGAAATAGGAACACTTTTACACTGTTGGTGGAAGTGTAAATTAGTTCAACCATTGTGGAAGGCAGTGTGGTGATTCCTCAAGGACCTAGAAATAGAAATTCCATTTGACCCAGCAATCCCATTACTAGGTATATATCCAAAGGAATATAAATCATTCTATCTTAAGGACACATGAACCCAAATGTTCATTGTGGCACTGTTAACAATAGCAAGGGCTTGGAACCAACAAAATGTCCATTGATGATAGACTGGAGAGGGAAAATGTGGCACATATACACTATGGAATAGTATGTAGCAATAAAAAATGATGAGTTCGTGTCCTTTGTAGGGACATGGATGAACCTGGAAACCATCAGTCTTAGCAAACTGACACAAGAACAGAAAATCAAACACCTCATGTTCTCACTCATAGGCGGGTGTTGAACAATGAGAACACATGGACACAGGGAGGGGAGAATCACACATTGGGGTCTGTTGGGGGGAACTAGGGGAGGGACAGCATGGGGTGTGGAATTGGGGAGGGATAACATGAGGATAAATGCCAGATATAGCTGATGAGGAGGAAGGCTACACACCACGTTGGCATGTATGTATCTATGCAGTAATCCTGCATGTTCTTCACATGTACCCCGAAACCTAAAACACAATAAAATATATATATAATGTTCTTCGACTGTTTACCATTGTATCTTTAAGCCATATGATTAAACCTATACTTCCTCTATTAACTTTTACAGTATCTCTTGTTTTATGTTTTGTTTGGTTTTATAATAAGGTAGCTTTTATAATTTGGTAGCTTTTGAATATTAGCTCCCTAATATTGAAAAGTATGATAAAATAAGTTTACTACATGCATTTGTAAAATGATGATACTTTCTGCTAAGACTTTTTTTGCATGCCCTTAGCTGTCAGATGCCAGAGCCAGTCAGCAGATAATTACAGTTTAATTCCTATGTTAGCACTCTGAGCCTCTTAAATAATCAGGTCCTTCAATATGGGGTCACGTTCTCCAAAACAAGCTTGAACTTTTTATGTTCCCATGACTAAGTTTATCTCATGGGTCCATAGCCACATATGAGTGCATATATCATCTGCATTTTTGCGACTGCATTTTCAGACTTCCTTATGGTTGAGCTCCAGCCAGGACTGGTTTCTCTCTGCGCCTGCTGCACAATGGTCATGTTCCAGCTTATAATTATATTTTCTTCTATACTGGATGCACTGTTTTCTGCACTCTACAGTCTCCTCTTTCTAGTTTGCACCTATGTCTTGTTGGTGCACATTCTCTAACACCTCCTAAGAAAGGGTACAGGGGAAATTACTTTTCCAAAGCTTACATATCCTAAAATATCTGTGAATATAAATTCTGATAAAAAAATTTTATCTCAAAAGCTCCATGACAGTATCTGAGCAGAGATTTCCTGGATATGACCCCAAAAGCACACAACAACAGCAAAAATAGACATGTGGGATTGCATCAAACTAAAATATGTCTGCACATAAAAGGACACAATTAATAGAGTGAAGAGACAACACAAAGATTGGAAGAAAATATTTGCAAATCAAACTTCAGATAAGGAGTCAATATCCAAAATATATAGGCAACTCCAGTAACTCATTAGCAAGAAAACAAATAACCTGCTAAAAAATGGGCAAAAGACAAATAAGCATTTATCAATGAACCATATAAATGGCCAACAGGTGCATGAAAAAAAAACTCAACATTTTTAATCATCAGTGAAATGCAAATTATAATCACAATAAAATATCACCTTACGCTTGTTAGATTGGCTATTGTCAAAAAGATGAAGGATAACAAATGTTGGTAAAGATGTGGAAAAAGAAAATCCTTGCACACTGTTAGTGGAATACAAATCAGTACAGACATTATGAAAAACAGCAGTTCTTCAAAAAACTAAAAATAGAATTATCATATGATCCAGTAATCCCACTACTGGGTATATACCAAAAAGATTTGAAAGAAAAAGAAAAGAAAGAAGTTATAGTGAGGGGCATCATGAAAACTTACCATGAAGGAGTTATAAAATCAGAACAGGACAAGAGCATTATGCAATAAAAGTAGCTATTGTGGTAGTGGTAATAACGACAATAATAATAATAACAGCCAACATATGCAGTGCTTACAATGAACTAATGTCACTTTGCACAGTTCACTCATTTAATATTGACAACTTTACTATCTACTCATTTCCCAGATGAGGAAACTGAGGCATTGAGAGATGAAACAACTTGCCCCCAATTACATAGGTAGTTAAGTGACAGAGCCATAATTCATGCTTATTTCACATGATTCACTGCAGCTCCAGGGCCTATGTTCTTAATCACTACACTTACAGATGCAAAAGATGTGGTGGCAACTAGCTGTTGTAGTACAAGGACAAAACACTCTCCTGTTCTCCCTCCGATAAGACTCAGATCTCTTGCATGGTGCAATGGAGGAGGAGAAGAATCTGTAACAATGAGTGACACTGAATTTCTCACAACGCTGAGCGATATAGGGACTTAGGGCTAGGTTTTGTTTTATTTAGAAAAATAATTATCATATCTTATATCTCACAAGTCATTCAGAAATTCATGCCTGTCGCAAATTTCTCTATATCTCCTCTGTCACTATGATTGCCTTACTCACTATTAAAATTTCACCCATGCTAAATAGTACACTTTCTCAGGTTTTCTTACTTCTCGTCTCAAGCACAACCTCAGCTTATTGAAGTGTGACGAGAGACAGTCCTAGAAGAGAATGTCAACACAGAGAGAAGAGTTAACCTTGGAAAAGAGGCACAAACACACAAACACAAAACAATGTGAATAGTCTTGATTTGTGGGAACAAGTACAAGGGAAACTTAAGCATTCCGTATTTCTTTGGGATGCTAAAGCAAAAAATGATTCAAAATATGAATATCTGTTGTTAAAAAGTTTTTCAAACAAAAACAATTAAGCAAACAATAAAACAACAACCAGCAACTGTAGGATTTCCAAGTTTATATTGGTGCAGCTTAAAAATTGAATAATAACGATTTAAAGGTTTTTTGAAAACTAGAAACCACATGGATATTTATTTGATCTTAAAGTGAGGAAAAGCATTTTAAACATTATATCAAATACAAAACCACAGAAGTTTTTTTAAAAACTGCGTCTTCAGACGGAGAAGAGCAAGATGGCCAACTAGGAACAGCTCAGGATTGCAGCTCCCAGTGAAAGTGCAGAGGGTGAGTGGACGCCGCATTTCCAGATGGATTTTTATTTCCCACAGACCAGGAGATTCCCAGGCGGAGGAGCCCCAAGGATCGCCAGTGCGGCTGTTTCAGCCAGGACGGGCTGTTTCGGCTGACCTGGCCACTTTGCCTGCGCCCTGGCACAGCAGTTCTTCGTACAAAAGACACTGGTCCAGGTGCCCTTGTAGCTGGCGATTGGAGCCCTGAGATGGCAGAGTCGCCCATTCATCTGAAATAGCGAGCCAGGCCAGGAGATTCCTAGGCAAAGAAACTGCCAGGAATCTCTGCGCCACTGTTTCAGCCGGCTCAGTGAGTCGTGGCACAGGAGATCCCAGTGTCTTTTCAACAGGCGACTGGAACACTGGGAGAGATCGACCATTCAACAACAACAACAAAAAAAGACTCTGAGTCAGGGAGCCAAGTGATCGGGCTCAGCTGGTACCACCCGCCTCCCACAAAAAAAAAAAAAAAAAAAACCAGTAATTGAAAATGCTCTGCGTTGAGAGTTTCACAGCAAGCACACGTAAACCCGGGATGATCTGGCTCTGAGGGGGAGGGGCGTTCGCCATTACTGAGACACTCCACCACTACGGATGCAGTCTGACTGTCGCTGAGGCAGCCCTCCGTTGCCAAAGCAAACTGCCATTACAGAGAGAGTCTGGAATAACAGAGGTGGGCCACCATTGCCAAGGCAGTTCTAACTACACCCATATAAATAGGACTGCAGGGAAGATCACACGGCAGCTGGGCAGAGCCCAGAGCAGCTCAGCAATGCCTCTGCAGGCAGACAGTGACTAGGCTGCTTCCTCACTAGGCAGAGCAGCCCTGAAAGAAATAAAAAAGGCAGCAGCATAACAGAAACTCATAAATAAAGCCCTAACTCCCTGGGACAGAGCACCTGGGGAAAAAATGGGGAGTCTATGAGTTCTGCTGCAGCAGACCTAAATGTACCTGCCCAGCAACTCTGAATGAACAACCTGGAGCTCACAGCTCAGGACTTGAACTCCAATAAAGGACAGACTGTCTCCTCAAGCAGCCCCCTGACCCCCGTATATCCAAAGAGTCACCTCATAAAGGAGAGAACAGACTGCCATTTGGCGGGCATCCTTCTGGGACAAAGATAGCTGAAGAAGAAACTGGTAGCAACCCTTACTGTTCTGCAGCTGCTGCAGGTGATCCCCAGGCAAGCAGGGCTTGGAGTGGACCTCAGCAGTCCTACAGCAGAGGGGCCAGACTGTTAGAAGGAAAGGTAAGAAAAATAAGTAACTTCAGCATCCACAAACTGGAAGTTCACTCAGAGACCCAATCTGAAAGTCAGCAACTGCAAAGACAACAGGTGGATAAACCCACAAAGACGGGAAGAAACCAGCACAAAAAGGATGAAAACACCCGAAACCAGAACTCTCCTCCTAAAAGACATCACAACTCCTCACCAGCAAGGGAACAAGGCTGGATGGAGAAGGAGTGTGATGAAATGACAGAATCAGAATTCAGAAGGTGGGTAATAAGAAACTACAGTGAGTTAAAAGAACATGTTCTAACCGAATGCAAAGAAACTAAGAACCATGAAAAGATTTGACGAAATGCTAACGAGAATGGACAACATAGAGAGGAATATAAGTGAATTGATGGAGCTGAACAACACAACACGAGAACTTCGTGAAGCATGCACAAGCTTCAACAGCCGAATTGACCAAGCAGAAGAAAGGATATCAGAGGTCAAAGATCAACTGAATGAAATAAAATGAGAAGGCAAGATTAGGGAAAAAAGGGTAAAAAGGAATGAACAAAGTCTCCAAGAAATGTGGGACTATGTGAAAAGACCTAATCTACATTTGTTAGGTATACATGGATGTGACGAAGAGAATGAATCCAAGCTGGAAAATACTCTTCAGGATATTACCCAGGAAAACTTCCCCAACCTAGCAAGGCAGGCCAATATTCAACTCCAGGAAATACAGAGAACACCATAAAGATATTCCTCAAGAAGAGCAACTCAAAGGCACATAATCACCAGATTCACCAGGGTTGAAATGAAGGAGAAAATGCTAAGGGCATCCAGAGAGAAAGGTCGGGTTACCCACAAAGGGAAGCCCATCAGACCAACAACAGATCTCTCAGCAGAAACCCTACAAGCCGGAAGAGAGTGGGGGCCAATATTCAACATCCTTAAACAAAAGAATTTTCAACCCAGATTCTCCTATCCAGCCAAACTAAGCTTCGTAAGTGAAAGAAAAACAAAATCCTTTGCAAACAAGCAAGTACTCAGAGATTTCATTACCACCAGACCGCTTTACAAGACCTCCTGAAAGAGGCTCTACACATATAAAGGAAAACCAGTACCAGCCACTCCAAAAACATACCAAATGATAAAGAGCATCAACACAATCAATAATATGCATAAACTAACAAACAAAACAGCCAGCTAGCATCATAATAGCAGTATCAAATTCACACATAACAACATTATCCCTAAATGTAAATGGATGAAATGCCCCAATCAGAACACAAAGACTGACAAATTGGATAAAAAGCCAAAACCCATCAGTGTGCTGTATGCAGGAATCCCATCTCGCATGCAAGGATACACAAAGGCTCAAAATAAAGGGATGGAGGAAGATTTACCAAGCAAATGGAGAGCAAAAAAAAGCAGGAGTTGCAATTCTCATCTCCGATAAAATAGACTTTAAAGCAACAAAGATCAAAAGAGACAAAGAAGGACATTACAAATTGGTAAAAGGATCAATGCAACAAGAAGAGCTAACAATCCTAAATATATACGCACCCAAAAGAGAAGCGCCCAGATACATAAGGCAAGTTCTTAATGACTTACAAAGAGACTTAGACTCCCACACAATAATAGTGGGAGACTTTAACTCACCATTGTCAGTATTAGACAGGTCAACCAGACAGAAAAATAACAAGGATATCCAGGACCTGAACTCAGACCTGGAACACGCAAACCTGATAGACATTTACAGAACTCTCCACCCCAAATCCACAGAATATACATTCTTCTTAGCACCACATCACACCTACTCTAAAATTGACCACATAATTGGGAGTAAATCACTCCTCAGCAAATGCAAAAAAACAGAAATCAGAACAAACAGTCTCTCAGACCACAGTGCAATCAAGTTAGAACTCAGAATGCAGAAACTAACTCAGAACCACAGAGCTTCATGGAAACTGAACAACTGGCTCTTGAATGTTGACTGGATAAACAATGAAATGAAGGCAGAAATAAAGATGTTCTTCGAAACCAACGAGAATGAAGACAAAACATACCAGGATCTCTGGGACACATTTAAAGCAGTTGCTAGAGGAAAATATATAGCAATAAGTGCCCACACGAGAAGCAAGGAGAGGTAGAAAATTGAAACCCTAGCATCAAAATTGAAAGAGATAGAGGAGCAAGATCAAAAAACCTCAAAACCTAGCAGAAGACAAGAAATAACTAAGATCAGAGCAGAACTGAAGGAGATAGACACAAAAAACCCTTCAAAAAATCAGTAAATCCAGGAGCTGGTATTTCAAAAAGATCAACAAAATAGACCGTTAGCCAGATTAATAAAAAAGAAAAGAGAGAATAACCAAATTGATGCAATAAAAAATGATAAAAGGGATATCACCACAGATTACACAGAAATTCAAAACATCATCAGAGATTATTACAAACAACTCTAGGAACATAAACTAGTAAACCTGGAAGAAATGGATAAATTCCTGGGCACTTGCCTCCTCCCAAGCCTAAACCAGGAATAAGCTGAAACCCTGAATAGAACAAAAACAAGGTCTGAAGTTGAGGCAGCAATTAAGAGCCTAGCACCCAAAAAAAGCCCAGGTCCAGATGGGTTCACAGCCGAATTCTAGCAGACATTCAAAGAGGAGCTGGTACCATTCCTTCTGAAACTATTCCAAATAATCCAAAAAGAAGGAATCCTTCCCAAATCATTTCATGAGACAAACACATCATCCTGATACCAAATACTGGCAGAGACTTAATAAGAAAAGAAAACGTCAGGCCAATATCCATGATGAACATAGATGCAAAAATCGTCAATAAAATACTGGCAAGCCGATTGCAACAGCACATCAAAAAGCTTATCCACCATGATCAAGTAGGATTCAACCCAGGGATGCAAGGCTGGTTCAACATACACAAGTCTATAAACATAATTCACCACATAAGCAGAACCAAAGACAAAATCCACATGATTATCTCAATTGATGCAGAGAAGGCCTTTGACAAAATTCAGCAGCCCTTTATGCTAAAAGCTCTCAATAAACTAGGTATTGATGGAACGTATCTCAAAATAATAAAAGCTATTTACAACAAACCCACAGCCAATATCATACTGAATGGGCAAAAACTGGAAGCATTCCCTTTGAAATCTGGAACTAGACAAGGATGACCTCTCTCACCATTCCTATTCAATATAGAACTGGAAGTTCTAGCCAGAGCAATCAGGCAAGAAAAAGAAATAAAGGGTATTCAAATAGGAAAGGAGAAAGTCAAATTGTCTCTATCTGCAGACGACATGGTTGTATATCTAGAAGACCCCATTGTCTCAGCCCCAAATCTCCTGAAACTGATAAGTAACTTCAGCAAAGTCTCAGGATACAAAATCAATGTGCAAAAATCACAAGCATTCCTATACACCAATAACAGACTTAAAGAGAGCCAAATCAAGAAGGAACTGCTATTGACAATTGCTAAAAAGAGGATTAAATACCTAGGAATACAACTAACAAGGAACATAAAGGACTTCTTCAAGGAGAACTACAAGCCACTGCTCAGTGAAATAAGAGAGGGCAGAAACAGATGGAGGAACATTCCATGTTCACGGTTAGGAAGAATCAATATCTTGAAAATGGCCACACTGCCCAAAGTAATTTGCAGATTCAGTGCTATTCCCATCAAGCTACCAATGACCTTCTTCACAGAACTGGAAAAAACCACCTTAAACTTCATATGGAACCAAAAGAGAGCCCGCATAGCCAAGTCAATTCTAAGCAAAAAGAACAAAGTGGGAGGCATCACACTACCAGACTTCAAACTATACTACAAGTCTACAGTAATCAAAACAGCATGCTACTGGTACCAAAACAGAGATATAGGCCAATGGAACAGAACAGAGGTCTCGGAGGCAACACAATATATCTACAACCATCTGATCTTTGACAAACCTCACAAAAACAAGCAATGGGGAAATGATTCCCTGTTTAATAAATGGTGTTGGGAAAACTGGCTAGCCATGTGCAGAAACTGGACCCCTTCCTGACACCTTACACTAAAATTAACTCCAGATGGATTAAAGACTTAAACATAAGACCTAACGCCATAGAAACACTAGAAGAAAATCTAGGCAAAACCATCAGGACATAGGCGTAGGCAAGGACTTCATGACCAAAACACCAAAAGCATTGGCAACAAAAGCCAAAAGCCAAAATAGAAAAATAGGACCTAATAAAACTCCACAGCTTCTGTACGGCAAAAGAAACAGTCATTAGAGTGAATCGGCAACCAACAGAATGGGAAAAAAATTTTGCAGTTTACACATCTGACAAAGGGCTGATATCCAGAATTTACAAAGAACTAAAACAGATCTACAAGAAAAAAACAAACAAGCCCATTCAAAAGTGGGTAAAGGATATGAACACACTTTACAGAAGAAGACATATGTGAGGCCAACAAACATATGAAAAAATGCTCATCATCACTGGTCATTAGAGAAATGCAAATACAAAACTACATTGAGATACCATCTCATGCCAGTCAGAATGGCCTCATTAAAAAATCTGGAGACAACAGATGCTGGAGAGGATGTGGAGAAATAGGAACACTTTTACACTGTTGGTGGGAATGTAAATTAGTTCAACCATTGTGGAAGACAGTGTGGAGATTCCTTAAGGACCTAGAAATAGAAATTTCATTTGACCCAGCAATCCCATTACTGGGTATATATCCAAAGGATTATAAATCGTTCTACTATAAGGACATATGCACACAAATGTTCATTGCAGCACTGTTTACAATAGCAAAGACCTGGAACCAACACAAATTCCCATCGATGATAGACTGGACAGGGAAAATGTGGCACATATACACCATGGAATATTATGCAGCCATCAAAAATGATGAGTTCGTGTCCTTTGTAGGGACATGGATGAACCTGGAAACCATCATTCTCAGCAAACTGACACAAGAACGGAAAATCAAACACCACATGTTCTCACTCATAGGCGGGTGTTGAACAATGAGAACACATGGACACAGGGAGGGGAGCACTACACGCTGGGTTCTGTTGGGGGGAAATGGGGGAGTGACAGGGGTTGGGGAGGTGGGGAGAGATAGCATGGGGAGAAATGCCAGATATAGTTGAAGGGGAGGAAGGCAGCAAATCAACTGCCATGCGTGTACCTATGTAACAATCTTGCATGTTCTTCACATGTACCCCAAAACCTAAAATGCAATAAAAAAAGAAAAAAAAAGAATTAAGAGTAGTTAAACTATATGAGTTAAATCTTGATTTAGTTCATTAGAAAGCAAAAAGATAATGCAGATGTTCTGTGCTTTGTATAACAGAAGACACAGTCCTGCACTTCCTTATACACTTCACACTGGTATGGAGGCTGTTTTGGTGTCTGTCATCCACTTCTGTGTAACTCATATAGTTTCCAATTTGCTAGAGTAAGTGCTCCAAACTGTTGTCATTCTTCAACATTGAATTGGATGATTATCACAAATACTTTTCCATTATTAGGCAAAAGTCTAATTTTACTTCTTGCAGATTTATCTGGTATGTGAAACGTCAAGGGATATAATTACTTAAATATGTGTAGAAATTCAAGACCAGAGATTAAGAACATAGACATCATCAAGCCTGGCTTTTAATCCCAGGTCCTCTGCCTATTAATTAACTCAAGGACTTTAAATGTGTTATTTAATCACTCTGAGCCTCTGTTTTCATATTTGTAAGCTATTGCTGATTATAGCCATCTCCTAGGTTGTTTTGAGGATTGAATAAAATAAAATGAGTCAAGTAAAATAAATAAATAAATAAATAAAAACTGTGTCTTCATTATAATCAAAACATCTGTATGGCCAAATATAACTATACACAAAGGTGAAAAGGCAAATGTAAAAAAAGGTGAGAAAGTATTTATAATATATAATGCACAAAGAACTAATATCCTGAATATAGGAGGAACTATTAAAATCATTTTTAAAAATAGCTTGGAGCCCCTAAAAAAATTGAGTAAAAAACCTGAACAGGCAAATGGCAAAATTAAAAAAAAATTAACTATGTGAGCAATAAATATATTACAAACTATTTAACATATCCAGCATTAAACAGAGTTATACCATAAAGCAAATAAGATAACATTTCTAAATTTGTCAAATTGGTATAATGTTTTAAAGTGATAAGATCCTGAGTTAGTGGAAGTACAATAGAATAAAAAACTAGTAAAAATGTTAATTGGTACACATTTCCGGGAAAAAAATTTGGAAATATAAATCAAGAAGCTTGAAATTTTTATGCACTTTAAATCAATGTTATAAAATTAAATGTTAAGGTATTAATTACACCACTATTTTTTATAACAGAAAAATATGGAAAACAACCTAGGTTCAAAATTGTGAGAATTCTTACATTTAAAATGATAGACCATGTAATAACATATCATGATGCTTCCTATGGTTTAAATGCGTCCCTCAAAGTTCATGTGTTGGAAACTTAATGCAATAATGTTGACATGTGAGACCTTTAACAGGTGATTTGGTCATAAAGTCTCTCTCCTCATGCATAAATTAAGGCCAGTATCACAGGAATGGATTAGTTACAGCAGGAGTGGGTTTCTAATTAAACATGAGTTAGTCTACCTTTCTTTGACTCTCTTTTGCCCTTCTGCCTTCCACCATGGGATGACACAGTAGGAAGACCCTTGTCAGACATGGGCTCCTCAACATTGTACTTCTCAGCTCAGAAATAAATCTCTGTTCTTTTCTAAATTACCAAGTCTCAGATATTTTGTTATAACAGCACAAAATGAACAAAGACAAAATTATAAAAGGAATTTTTCAAAAGTTTACTTTCTGATACAGAAAAAATGTTTATGTCATAACATGGAATATAAAGTAAAATATCATGGGGCATTAAATTAGGCATAATTAGTTATTCCAGTGTGAAGAGAAAAGTCTTATGTAAAAGAAGTGGTAGTTGACTTAACATTGAAACATGAACAAGATTTTAGTGAACAAAGAAAGTGGAAAGAATATACCAGCATGTAGACAGAGCATAAACACAGATGTGACAACTTGAAAAAACTATTCAGAGAACTGTGACCAGACCACTGGAGCTCAAACATAGAAGTTGTAAACATGCACCAGGAGATCAGGCTGACATACAATTTACCTCAAGTTCTTTGATGAAAAGCAAAGGCATTTGAGAGTTTATTGTAAAAGCAATGAAGTTTCTCATTAAAGATCACCAATTGAGCACACACTTTAATCTCTCCTCCCTCCTAAGATCCCATTAAAGAATATAAAATAATTTTAAAGATAAACAGGAGACAGCTTATTACTGAGTAAGAGGCTCAACACATTTCTAGAAGGCTCCAAAACAAGTAAAAAAAATTTAATGTCAGAAGAGAAGAGAGAAAGCTGCAGTCCAGAATAAACCTAAGCAGGTTTGCAGTGAAGGATGTTGTGGACTTAGAGGCTGAATGAATGGAGTATGGAAAGAGTGAGAGTGGCACTATCAACGAAAACCTTGAAGCTCTACATACTGAGCAGTTAACATACTTCACCCTATTGATTTTTATTTCATATTTTTGCACTCCTCCCCACAACATGGATAACAGCCAGGTTTTTAACTCTCCAAAGAAATAATGATAACAGCAAATATAAGAGACTAAAGTAATCACAATAGGTAAATACATGATGATGATAAATAATAAATAGATAATAAAAGTAAATAATAGCTAGATAGAAAATAGAAAGATAGAATCAAAGCAATACAAATTTGAATTTTCCTCTAAAGAATTTGTGTGAGTTGTATTGGGAGGAGCAGGATATTAGGCATGGATATTTGTGCACATGTTTAGGCATGTGAAGACCTTCATTTCCCAAACCATCATAGAGCAAAGCCAGTTGACAAGCACAGCCCTGCCCATTTATCCAGATGACCCAGACAACTTCTCAATTCCCTCAGTAAAGGAACACCAGACATTTCAAGAAAGCCTGCAACATTTAAAATAAAATAAATAGATAAAACCAGTGTCAGAGAATACAAAAATTCAGGCAAAATGAGAAAATTTATATTTTGGTTCATAAAACTGGAGTAAAATAAGATAAAATGGAAAAATTAGAAAATGAATAATTCTTCTCAATTAGAAGTAATTATTTCCAAAATTTAAAAATTCAATAAAAACCAAATGGTTAAGTAGAAGATATTTCTCAGCATGTGAAAGAAACATAAAGGAAGTGAAAGTGTAGAGAAACAATGGGAATACTTCCAGTTTTTTCCCATTCAGTATGATATTGGCTGTGGGTTTGTCGTAAATAGCTCTTATTTTGAAATACATTCCATCAACACCTACCTTATTGAGAGTTTTTAGCATAAAGGCTGTTGAATTTTGTCAAAGGTCTTCTCTGCACCTATTGAGATAATTGTGGTTTTTTGTCTTTGGTTCTGTTTATGTGACGGATTACATTTATAAATTTGTGTATGTTGAACCAGCCTTTCATCCCAGGGATGAAGCTGACTTGATCATGATGAATTAAGCTTTTTAATGTGCTGCTGGATTCAGTTTGCCAGTATTTTATTGAGGATTTTCGCATCAATGTTCATCGTGAATATTGGCCTGAAATTTTCTTTTTTAGTTGTGTCTCTGCCAGGTTTTGGTATTAGGATGATGTTGGTCTCATAAAATGAGTTAGGGAGGACTACCTCTTTTTGTATTGCTTGGAATAGTTTCAGAAGGGATGGTACCAGCTCTTCTTTGTAGAATTCAGCTATGAATCCATCTGGTCCTGGACTTTTTTTGGTGGGTAGGATATTAATTGCTGCCTCAACTTGAGACCTTGTTATTGGTCTCTTCAGGGATTCAAATTATTGCTGGTTTAGTCTTGGGAGGGTGTAAGTGTCCAGGAATTTATCCATTTCTTCTTGACTTACTGGTTTATTTGCATAGAGGTGTTTATAGTATTCTCTGATGGTAGTTTGCATTTCTGTGGGATCGGTGGTGATATCCCCTTTATCATTTTTTTATTGCATCTATTTGATTCTTCTCTCTTTTCTTCTTTACTAGTCTGGCTAGTGATCAACCTATTTTGTTAATCTTTTCAAAAAAACAGCTCCTGGATTCACTGATTTTTTTTGAAGAGTTTTTTTGTGTCTCTTTCCTTCAGTTCTGCTCTGATCTTAGTTATTTCTTGTCTTTTGCTAGGTTTTGAATTTGTTTGTTCTTGCTCCTCTAGTTCTTTCACTCATGACATTAAGGTGTTGATTTTAGATCTTTCCCACATTTCTCTTGTGGGCATTAATGCTTTAAATTTCCCTCTACACACTGCTTTAAATGTGACCCAGAGATTTTGATACATTGTGTCTTCATTTTCATTGCTTTCAAAGAACAATCTTTATTTCTGCCTTCATTTCATTATTTATCCAGTAGTTATTCATGAGCAGGTTGTTCAGTTTCCATGTAGTTGTGAGGTTGTGAGTGAATTTCTTAATCCTGAATTCTAATTTGATTGCATTGTGGTCTGAGAGACTGGTTGCCATGATTTCCATTCTTTTGCATTTGCTGAGGAGTGTTCTACTTCCAATTATGTAGTCAGTTTTAGAATAAGTGTGATGTGGTGCTGAGAAGAAGGTATACTCCGTGGATTTGTGGTGGAGAGTTCTGTAGATGTCTATTAGGTCTGCTTGGTTCAGATTCAAGTTCAAGTCATAGATTTCCTTGTTAATTTCCTGTCTCATTGATCTACCTAGTATTGACAGTGGGGTATTAAAGTCTCCCCCTATTATTGTGGTGGAGTCTAAGTCTCTTTGTAGGTCATTAAGAACTTGCTTTATGTATCTGGATGCTCCTGTATTGGGTTATTAATTAGGATAGTTAGCTCTTCTTAGCATCATGAGAAATAGAACATCGCTCCAATAATCAACTGTTAGGAAATCCAATGTTGAGAAGCAGGAAAACATAGGGGAGGAAATTATCAAACGAGTAAGATAAGAAAATATTTCAGAGTGAAAATATTTACATTGTAAGGGCCCATTAAGCAATGTCATCAATAAAGCAACCAGTAACCAATTAACATCAGCACCTACAATATAGTAAGTACACAATCAATACCTGTTAAGGAGACCAGCAAAAATTATTGCAAAAAAAAAATGGAGTAAGATCTTCAGAACCCAAGACAAAATCTTTAACTGTGTATCTATCAATTAATTAAGCTTGACTATATGGTAAGATATATTGTTGTTCATGTATGCTTTATGAAGAAAAACTTGAGGAATGTTTCCTACCTGAAAATGAAACAAAAAATTTGACTGTGACATGAAATGGTGGCAATAGCCCAGAAGGCAAAAAAGATGCTTTTTATATTTTGTTATAGATTCTTGATTTTACAAACATCAAAATAATTCACTAACAACTTTCTACAAGGATTATGATACTAACAGCAAAAAGTATAAATTATTTAGAATGCAAAAATAAAATAACCCATATTACATAAGGCATTGTAAAGAATGCTATACTGCCTAGCTGGTCTAATAGGCTGACAGCTTCTCAGACATTGTTATGATTGAAGAAAGGTCCATTCTCCATGCTAATTACAACATCATATGGCAACTCTTGAATTAATGCATTTATATGTAAACTGATGTTACTAATTAATTTTACTGCCTATTATAGATACTATTAAAATACTTTCAATCTGAAATAAAAATGTTTTATTTTTTCAAAAAATGGGTTCTGCTATACTGGTATGTACTAGTTGAATATCAGTCTTGAATGGGTTCAAATTAGCTCTTCTTAGCTAAGAGAAAGTGAAATTCCTAAAATATATATATATTATATATATATATTATATATATATATGTAATATATATATATTTCTTCTTCTTGGAGATATATATATATATATATATATAGTCAAGAAGGAAATAGAAATAAAATCAAATCGTTTGTAACCCAAGAAGGAAGCTGGAAGACATTTGGGGAATAATAATTTGCTTATTTCAATAAGAATTAAACTAAAGAGGTTCTGCAGAGAAAAAGAAACTATCATCAGAGTGAACAGGCAACCCACAAAATAGGAGAAAACTTTTGCAAGCTACCCATCTGACAAAGGGCTAATATCCAGAATATACAAGGAACTTAAACAAATTTACAGGAAAAAAACAAAAACCCCAACAAAAACATGGGCAAAGGACATGATCAGAGACTTCTCAAAGGAAGATAGTTATGTAGCCAACAAACATATGGAAAAAATGATCATCATCACTGATCATTAGAGAAATGCAAATCAAAACCACCATGAGATATCAACCCATTCCAGTTGGAATGGTTATCATTAAAAAGTCAGGAAACAACAGATGCTGGAGAGAATGTGGGGAAATAGGAATGCTTTTACACTGTTTGTGGGAGTGTAAATTAGTGCAAACATTGTGGAAGACAGTGCAGTGATTCCTCAAGGATCTAGAAATAGAAATGTCACTTGACCCAGCAATCCCATTACTGTGTATATATCCGAAGGACTATAAATCATTCTACTATAAAGACACATGCATATGTATGTTCATTGAAGCACTATTCACAATAGCAAAGACTTGGAGCCAACCCAAATAACCATCAATGATAGACTGGATATAGAAAATGAGGCACATAAACACCATGCAATACTATGCAGCCATAAAAAAGAATGAGTTCATTTCCTTTGCAGGGACATGGATGAAGCTGGAAGCCACCACCAATCTCGGCAAACTAACACAGGAACAAAAAACCAAACACTGCATGTTCTCACTCATGAGTGGGAGTTGAACAATGAAAACATATGGACACAAGGAGAGGAACATCATACCCCAAGGCCTGTGTGGGGGTGGAGAGCCAGGGGAAAGATAGCATTAGGAGAAATATCTAATGTAGATGACAGGTTGATGAGTGAAGGAAACCACCATGGCACATGTATACCTATGTAACAAGCCTGCATGTTCTGCATGCTTCCCAGAGCTGAAAGCATAATTTTTTTAAAAAAAATTGAGAGAAAATAAAGGCATAACTAAATGGAAGGCTATTCCATATTCATGGATTGAAAGACTTTATATAATGAAAATGTTAATTCTGTACAAATTGATCCATAGAATAAAATCTAATTTAAAAAAAAAAAAAAACAGGCATGACAGAAGTTCATGGTCCAAAAATTAAGCAAGTGCCAAAGGTGTGTTTAAATGCAAATAATCTATTTAACCTTGATGCTAGAAACATGCTTCTTTGAAGGACACAAGGCTAATGGTATCAGAACCTAGGAAAGAAAATGTAATTAGAGGAAATTACCAATATAAAGTAAGGCAATAATATAAATAATGATTATTTGAGCTCATGATTTAAAGTAAATCTTTGCTACGACCTTTCTATGAATAAATTATTATGGTTACAGGGGAGAATGTGAATTGTATCAACCGTAACTACATATATGCCAGGTAGAGCTGACAGAGAGTGAGGATGTGATTAGGAGGAGAGATAGAAAAGAATGATGAGAGTGTGAGGAATATGTTTCTGTGTGCAAAAAAAAATTGATGAAACTATAAGGAGAGGTATAAGTGTGTTATTCAAAGTTGCAAAATGGAAGGATGAAAACAATATTAGAACTATTAAATGTCAGATTGAAAGATAATGTTCAATTTCAGTTAATTTTCATTTTTTATAGTGGAAAAGAAATAGGTACTAACTCAAATTGATAAGCCAAAAAATGATATTATTTTTCTATTACTTAGGGGTATAGAAGCAAGCACACACATACACATACACACGTACTAACACACAAACACACACACACAAACTAAAAAAAGGAATGAGAGTAGTCACATCTAGAGGGCTAGAGCTCAGAGAATGTATAAAGCAGAATATTGCAAGTATAAAATATATGAATCTGCTATATTATAAAAATCTTTTAATTGTTTAAACACATAAAGACAAAGGAAATCCATTATAAAAGGTTTGGAAGGCAAGTTGCATACCTAAACTTTGCTGAGAAAGGAGGCATTATGAAAGGTGGATTAGGGAGCTGGACATTTTGATAGGCACAAACATTTTAAAAGGGAGGTAGCAGAATTATTTTTATCCCCAGTTTCTCAATAAGGAAACTAAGACATAGAGAGTTTAAGTGACTACCCAAAGATTTACTAATAGGAGATAGAAAATATGAAAGTAGAACCTTGATCTCACAAGTTATATATGTTTTATATCCTTTGAGATTTGCCCTTATTTTAAGCCCTTGACATATTCATATTAAAGTTAAAGCAAGATATTCCAAATCTCTTTTACATTTTTTTCTTGGTACTTACTTTTTTTTAAATCAAAATGCAAACTTTTAAAAAATTCATTCTGCCCTTGAAGTTATTCAGTTAAAGCCAACTACATAAATCTGTCTAGTGATAGAAACAGTACAATGTGATAAGATAGTGTTTTTCTTCTAGATATAAATGATATTCCCCCGACTTTGGTAAATTTTTACATCCCATTGCCTTAAGACAAAATAATGGTAGCTTAGATGTCTATTTAATAAAACATGGAATTTCTCAAAGCAAAACCCAACTGTATGTTTTGTGCAGGAGATTTCACCTCAAATAAACTAATTCAGGGGCCTAAAAATAAAAGATAGGCTAAGACATACCAGGCAAATGAAAGCAATAAGAAGTCGGAAGTCATTTTTTTATCAAACAGACTCAAATTTAGACCAAAAAGTATTAAATGTTAATAAAATATAGTTTATAATGCTAAAAGGAATAGTTCATAATAAAGATAGAATATTTATGAAAATCTATACACTAGAAACACAGGAACCACTTTCATAAAACAAAACTTACTGAAAAGGAAAAAAGAGGGGACACATTGTCATGACAATCTCAATCCGAAACAGATCAAATGGGAAAAAATTAGGTAAGAATATAGATCTATAGGTCTATAGAAGACTACATATATCAATAAGGTAGGTATTATAATATATATTGTACTCTATGATCCCCAAAGGATAATATCCCTTCTTCTCCAACACAAACAGAATGTTCATAATTGTTGACGAAACATCAAGCCATAGGATAGCCTCAGTAAGTTTCATAAAATACAAATAACAAAAAAACAATTCTTGGATGACAAATAAAACAAAAAATTCATAAGAAAATCAGGAAATTTCTGAATATTTATTAGAAGAAACTTCATACAAAATAATTCTTGAGTTAAAGGGGAAATGCAAATTGAAATTTCTGCTTCCTAAAAAATAATAATAATGTAAATATATATCACATCTATGAGATGAAATTAAAGCTATGAATTCATACACAAATGTTAAGAAAGAAATGACCACTGAAACAAGAAATTAAAATAAAACAATCAAGAGCCCACTTATAGCTTATGCCAAAAATTTAAATATCTGTATAAAATAGACAGTTATTTAGGAAAACACAATTTACAAAAATTGATTCCATTAAAGATTGAACCTTGAACCAATCAATTTCTGTAGAAAAATTAAAGATATCAAATTTCTACCTCACATAAAAAGCACAAGGTCTAGATGTTTTCACAGGGAAATATAAACAAGTTTTTAACGAACAGACAGAGGATAGAAACTAAAGAAAAACTTCCAAGTTTCTTTAATGAAATATGAATAACGTTGATACATAAACTTGATTAAGATATCACACACATGCACAAATATACACACACAGAAATTGGTCTCTCATGAATATCAAAGCAAAAATCATAAAATAACAGTGAACAATATACATTTACATAGATGATAATGCATACTGAAAACATGGGATATGTTTTAAGAGCACAAAAATGGTTGAATAGTAAGGATCCATTAATATAATAAAGCATATTCAGATATCTGGGAGAAAAATTAGATTATGATCTCAACAGATGCTTAAAGACCTTTGACAAAGTTCAACAATTCTATATTTATTCCTTACAGAAGAAATAATAAAGAGTTGATGGATAGTTTTTTGTCCTGTGAAAAGAAAAATAATATGCACACACTTACACACATATACACACATACACAACAGGCCTCTATTCTAGTCTCCTTTTACTTCGACATCTGAAAAAGAAAAAAATCTAGTTAAATTCCTTTGCAAACAAGTTGTCTTCTTGATAAACACACTAGTGGTATTTACTAGCAGAAAGATCATGAAGAAACGTTATCTTTGAAAGGATTTTTGTAGATCTTTTAATACAATAATTTCTTATAGCAACTTAAATGTGGATTTATAGTGCATAATTTATTGGAGAATATCACATAAGCCACATAATTAATGGGGCACAAAATTGATATGTTTAAACTGGCTCTGTGTTCAAGTAATATTATAAATACATTGCTTAAAACTTGGTACGCTAAATCCAAATCAGAACATATCTTTATGAGGAAGAAAAAAGACATTTGGGGAATGAGAACAAAGACACAACATACCAGAATCTCTGGGACACATTTATAGCAGTGTCTAGAGGGAAATTTATACAAATTGTGGATGTGGGGTGGAGAGTTCTCTAGATGTCTATTTAGGTCCACTTGGTCTAGATCTTAGTTCAGGTCCTAGATATCCTTGTTAATTTTCTGTCTCATTGATCTAATATTGACAGTGGAGTGTTAAAATCTCCCACTAATATTGTGTGGGAGTTCTAAGTCTCTTTGTAGGTTATTAAGAACTTCCCATATGTATCTGGGTCCTCCTGTATTGGGTGCATATATATTTAGCATAGTTAGCTCTTCTTTTGCATTGATCCCTTTACTATTATGTAATGCCCTTCTTTGTCTCTTTTGATCTTTGTTGGTTTGAAGTCTGTTTTATCAGATACTATGATTGCAAGCCTTGTTTTTTCCTCTCCATTTCCTTGGTAAATCTTCCTTCATCCCTTTATTTCGAGTCTATGTGTGGCCCTGCACGTGAGATGGGTTTCCTGAATACAGCACATTGATAGGTCTTGGCTCTTTATCCAATTTGCCAGTCTGTGTCTTTTGACTGGGGCATTTAGCCCATTTACATTTAAGGTTAATATTGTTATATGTGAATTTAATCCTGCCATTTTGATACTAGCTGGCTATTTTGCCTGTTAGTTGATGCAGTTTTTTCATTGTGTCGATGGTCTTTACCATCTGGTACATTTTTGCTGTGGCTAGTATTTGTTGTTCCTTTCCATGTTTAGTGCTTCCTTCAGGAGCTATTGTAAGGCAGGGCTGGTGGTGATGAAATCTCTCAGCAACTTGTCCGTAAAGGATTTTATTTCTCCCTCACTTATGAAACTTAGTTTGGCTGGATATAAAATTCTGGGTTGAAAGTTCTTTTGTTTAAGGATGTTGAATATTGGCCCCCACACTCTTCTGGCTTGTAGGGTTTCTGCCAAGAGATTCTCTTTGAGTCTGATGGCCTTTCCCTTGTGAGTAACCTGACCCTTCTCTCTGGCTACCCTCCACACTTTTTTCCTTCAGTTCAACCCTAGTGAATCTGAAGATTATGTGCCTTGGAGTTGCTCTTCTTGAGGAATATCTTTGTGGTGTTCTCTGTATTTCCTGGATTAGAATGTTGGCCAGTGTTGCTAGGTTAGGAACGTTCTCCTGGATAATATCCTGAAGAATGTTTTCTAGCTTGGTTTCATTCTCCCTTTCATATTCAGGTTCACCGATCAAGCATAGATTAGGTCTTTTCACATAATCCCATGTTTCTTGGAGGTTTTATTCATTTATTTTCATTCTTTTTTCTCTTTTCTTGCCTTTTCTTTTTATTTCATTGAGTTCATCTTCAATCTCTGATATCCTTTCTTCTGCTTGATGATTTGGCTATTGAAACTTGTATATACTTTGTGAAGTTCTCATGCTGTGTTTTCAGCTCCATCAAGTCGTTTATGTTCTTCTCTAAGCTGGTTATTCTAGTTAACATTTCATCTAACCTTTTTTCAAGATTCTTAGTTTCTTTGCATTGGGTTAGAACACACTCCTTTAGCTCATAGAAGTTTGTTAATACTCACCTTCTGAAGTCTGCTTCTGTCATTCATCAAACTCATTCTCTATCCTTGTTCTGTGTGGGATGGTGAGCCTGCAAACTAGAATCTAGTTCATTCAACCTCCCCTTCTGCATTGGCAGATGTGATTGATCCTCACAGGCATCTCAGAAACAAGGAGTCAATGGGATAAAGCTGCTGTTAGAAGTGACACGTAGTTGGACAGCTGATTATTTTGGACCTGAGTGACAACACTTACAGCCTCCCTACTCTCAGACTTTTTAATGGGTTTTGGAAAGCCAGACAATTCTAAATGCCTATGGAAGCCTGTCATCTGAAACCTACAAGGAGATATGGAAAGTTTATTTCCATTAGCCAGTGATTCCGTGAACTCAACATAGAATTAAATAAGAGAAGCACTTTGGGGCTAATACTAACACAGGCACAAAACTTAGACCAAAGGAGAGAAGGAGAAATAGCTCTAATTCTTATTCACTTGAGTACATACCAACAGACTCCTTCTACAAGGCCAATTAGTAAGAAACAGAGGAAGAATTCTCAATATCTTTAAAGCTTATTGTGAGTTTATCACCTGTAGAAGTACTAATGCCTACAAACAAACCCATTTTGTGATTCTTGATCAAAAAATTGTAATAAAATTATTTGTTTTAATCACGTTTTTATAAATGAGCTCCTGTATTTTGTCACTTTACTGTCAGCCTTTTAGTTTTCTTTTTTTAAAATCCCCAGTACACGTTTAGCACAAACTATGTTCTTCTAAATAAGTGGTATATTCAACAACAGATTATGAGATTTATTGGAGATTCATTAAGATGTTATTTTATCCATTTACATTATTCTTCTGGAACTATATTAATCCCCTGAATCAGAGAATATAACTATTTCTTAATACTCTCCATTGGCATATATAATAAAATTACATTTTGTTCCTCATAGAAAAGTGAATGTAAGAAAATGTAAGCCATTTTAAAACTTCTCTGCTAGTCTAAAAGAAAATAAAAGACTAATAAAAGCATTCATCAAGGTGCCAGGTTAAAATGGTAGATTGAAAACTCACACCTAAATTCACTCCTTCCCAAAGTAGAACCAAATAAGATCTTTTTAAAAATAAAATAATAAGATAATCTTTCAAAGGTAGGAGAAAAATAGCTACGAATTTGTTAAACTATAAAACAGATATGTGAATAACCACTGATGAAGCAGATTTAATATAGCTAAACCCCTAAGCCGATATGAGGAGTAGCTTGGAAACAACTTTATTTATTCTGCAGAATTGTCAAAAACCTGAGGTAGGCCTGGCATGGTGGCTCACATCTGTAATCCCAGCATTTTAGGAGTCCACTGCAGAAGGATCTCTTGAAGCCAAGAGTTTGAGAACAGCCTGGGCAATACAGCGAGACTCAGTCTTTACAAAAACATTAAAATAAAAATTAGCCAGGTGTGATGGTGCACATCTGTTGCTCCAGCTGCTCAGGAGGATTGCGTGAGCTCAGCAGTTTGAAGCTGCAGTAAGCTATGATCATGCCACTGCACTCCAGCCTGGGCAACAGAGTAAGATTCTGTTTCAAGAAAAAAGCCACAGGTGCTAGCCGCACTGGTGACTTCTGGTATTTCTGAAACTGAGACTGAAGGGGACACTTGAAGGATACAGAAATAAAGGGAGTTTGGTAAAAGTTGTTTGAAAATAATTTAAAATGCTAGATATCCTCCCACTTAATGGAGTGAATTTATCTTCCTTACCCAACAGAATTGTGAAAGATTACTCTTCAGAAAAGTTTAAAATGGAGGATCTCTGCGCCAGGGACACTAAGCATAGCTGTGGGTCTGGGTAATTTACTAAAAACAGCATCACTAACTGTAGTATAAATAGGACATGCTGAATGTTGAGACCACCAGCTCTCTCCCTCCACTCATCTCCAAGAATTATGGCAGCCAAATCTCCACCCTCTAGGTTCAGGATGATGAGATTCTTCTCTGGGACACCTGATCAGGCAAAAGGAAATACCTAAAGATACCAACCTCTGGAGCTTGGCAGCTAGTGGTCTGTCTAGACACCCTACTATGAACTCAAAACCTCCAAGCCCCATTACCATACTCAGAGCACTCAATCAGATGTTTACACCTTTACTCTATCAGCAGAGAAAAGAAAATCTCCAGACATCTGAGAATAACTTCTAATCTGAGGAAAGATAGCAATCAAAACAAATATTGAAAAAAAGTAAGCCACTCAGAGGACTGAGTGCAAAGAGAAGAAAACTTGAGGAGAACAACTATTAATAATATACTCCCAGCAGTTACAGATGGCATGGCATCCATGTCAGGAAACAATGAGGAAAAAAAATTCAAAGAACAGAAAAGCAGTTCTTAGAAATTAAAAACAGTAAGTCAGAAATAAAAAACATCAACAGGTGGGTTGGAAGGTTAATTTGAAGACGTTTCATAGAAGATAGAGCAAAAAAAAACCCCAAAGAGATAAAAAGGAGGAGGGAAAAGTTTGAGCAATCCAAGGAGGCACGACATCCAAATAAAATAGAAGTTCAGAAAGAAAAAGCAAAGAAAACAGGAGAAAGTAATTCACCAAATAATTCAAGATAATTTCCCAGGATTAAAGGATAAATTGAAAAGGACCACTGAGTGCCAAACACAACGCAAGAAAATAAACCCACACTAAAATACATTAAGAAATTTCAAAACCTTGCTGAAAAAAAGATCCTAAAAACCTCAATAGAGAAATAAAAAGCCTCATAAATCAAAACAATTTTTTCTAGAATAACAAAGAAAATTGAGCAACAAGTTTAAAACTTTGAAGGAAAATTATTTCCCAAGTAGAATTCGATGCCTAATCAAACCATCAACCCAGTAGAATGGGTTCAAACCTGCACAAACAAAAACATATTATATCCCATACACTTTTCTGTGCCCCACCAAATTGAAGCAGATTAAGAAATAAGCTTACATAGGACACAACAGAAGACACAGGAATCCCTAGTTGTCTGTTTGCTGAGAACCAGGCATGGATATGCATTAATTAAGGTACAGAATAGCTTTGTAACAAACTGGCTTCACAAATACGGTGGCTTAAAGCAGAGAGAAATTTATTTTCCTCTCATGTAACACCACAAAGTTGAGCAGTTCAGGTTGGTGGGACCTCTGTGCTTCACCTGATCAATGATGGACCCAAGTCCCTTCTGTCTTCTTGTTCATCCAGATTGTTGCACTCTCCTACATATTCAAAGCTTAAGGAAATATCTAGGCTCCAGTTTGTGGGGAAGGAAAATGAGAAATTGAAAACAATTAAAGTAGAAGTTTGCAAACATTCCTTACACTCTTACACCACCAGTGATAGCTTAGTGATATGGCCACACCTAGAAGAAGAGAGGCTACGAAATAGAGTTTCCAGCTATGCAGCCATGTTTTCAGCCTAAATCCTATCATATGGAAGAAAGGAAAACACAAATTTTGTGATATTATGTGATTTCTGCTATAGAGAACAATCGTTCCAAATTGAATTGTTTTTAAAATGTGTGAACAAGAACAGTATGGATCCTTGTATCTATGGACTTCCTTCTTTCCAGAGTAAATAGAAAGATATGGTGTGATGAACATCAATGTGAAAATCCTCAATAAAATACTGGCAAACTGAATTCAACAGAACATCACAAAGTTTATCCATAATGATCAAGTCAGCTTTACCCCTGGCATACAAGGCTGGTTCAACATATGCAAATCAATAAATGTAACCCATAACATAAATGGAAGCAATGACAAAAAACACATGATTATCTCAATAGATGCAGAGAAGGCCTTCAACACAATTCAACAACACTTCCTGCTAAAAACTCTCAATACTAGGTATTGATGCAACATATCTCAAAATAATAAAAGCTATTTAAGACAAACAACAGAGAATATCATATTGAATAGGCAAAAACTGGAAGCATTCCTTTTGAAAACTGGCACAAGACAGGATGCCCTCCTTTTTCTTTTTCTTTAGTCAGAAGGTATAGTTTGAATATGCATACTTGTTCTAGGTTGAGAGTCAGCAAACTTTCTCTGTAAAGGGCCATATTTTCTCCTTTGTGCACCCTATGTTCTGTATCTCAACTATTCAGTGCTGCCATTATAATAGAAAGTAGATAGTACATAAACAAATGGGCATGGCTGTATTCCAATAAAACTTTTATTTTAAAAAACAGGCTGTGGATGTATTTGGTCCATGGGCCATAGTTTGCAGACCCCTCTTTCACCACTCCTATTCAACACAGTATTGGAAGTTCTGGCTAGGGTCATCAGGCAAGAGAAAGAAATAAAGGGTATTCAAATAGGTAAAGAGGAATTCAAATTGTCTCTATTTGCAGACGACATGATTGTATATTTAGAAGAACCCTCAGCCCACTATCTCCTCAAGCTGATAAGCAACTTCAGCAAAGTCTCAGAACACAAAATCAATGTGCAGGAATCATAAGCATTCCTACACACCAATAACAGACAGAGAGCCAAATCATGAGTGAACTCTTATTCACAATTGCCACAAAGAGAATTAATACCTAGGAATACAACTTACAAGGAATGTGAAGGACCTTTTCAAGGAGAACTACAATCCTCTGCTCAAGGAAATAAGAGAGGACACAAACAAATTGAAAAACATTCCATGCTCATAGTTAGGAAGAATCAATATCATGAAAATGGCCATACTGTCCAAAGTAATCTAGAAATTCAGCGCTATCCCCACCAAGCTACCATTGACTTTCTTCACAGAATTGGAAAAAACCACCTTAAATTTCATATGGAACCAAAAAAAGAGCCCACAGAGCCAAGAAAATTCTAAGAAAAAAAAAAGCTGGAAGCTGGAGGCATCGTGTTACCTAACTTCAAACTATACTACAAGGATACAGTAATCAAAACAGCATGGTAATGATACTAAAACAGAGATATAGACCAATGGAACATAACAGAGGCCTCAGAAATAATGCCACAGACCTACAGCCATCTGATCTTTGACAAACCTGACAAAAACAAGCAATGGAGAAAAGATTCCCAATTAAAAAAGATGGTATTGGGAAAAATGGCTAGCCACATGAAGAAAGCTGAAACTGGATCCCTTCCTTACACCTTATATAAAAATTAACTCAAGATGGATTAAAGATTTAAATGTAAGACTTAAAACCATAAAAACCCTATAAGAAAACCTAGGCAGGATCATTCAGGACACAGGCATGGGCAAGGACTTCATGACTAAAACACCAAAAGCAGTGGCAAAAAAAGCCAAAAGAGACAAATGAGATCTAATTAAGCTAAAAAGCTTCTGCACAGCAAAATAAACTATCATCAGAGTCAACAGGCAACCTACAGAATGGGAGAAAAGCTTTGCAGTTTAAACATCTGGCAAAGGGCTAATATCCACAATCTACAAAGAACTGAAGCAAATATACAGTAAAAAACAAACAATCCCATCAAAAAGTGGGTTAAGGATATGAACAGACACTTCTCAAAAAGAGACATTTGTGCAGCCAACAAACATATGAAAAAAGGATCATCATCACTGGTCATTAGAGAAATGCAAATCAAAACCACATTGAGATACCATCTCATGCCAGTTAGAATGGTGATCATTAAAAAGTCAGGAGACAACAGATGCTGGAGAGGATGTGGAGAAATAGGAACGTTTTTACAGTGTTGGTGAGAGTGTAAATTAGTTCCATCATTGTGGAAGACACTGTGGTGATTCCTCAAGGATCCAGAACTAGAAATACCATTTGACCCAGCAATCCCATTACTGGGTATATACCAAAAGAATTATAAACCATTCTATTATAAAGCCACATGCACACATATGTTTATTGTAGCACTGTTCACAATAGCAAAGACCTGGAACCAACCCAAATGCCCATCGATGATAGACTAGATAAAGAAAATGTGGCACATATACACCATGGAGTACTATGCAGCCATAAAAAAGTTGAATTCTTGTCCTTTGCAGGGACATGGATAAAGCTGGAAACCATCATTCTCGGCAAACTAACACAAGAACAGAAAACCAAACACCACATGTTCTCATTCATAAGTGGGTGTTGAACAATGAGAACACATGGACACAGGGAGGGGAATCACACACTGGGGCCTGTCAGGGACTGGGGGGCTAGAGGAGGCATAGCATTAGGAGAAATACAAAATGTCAACGATAGGGTGATGGATGCAGCCAATCACCATGGCATGTGTATACCTATGTAACAAACCTACACATTCAGCACATGTACCCCAGAGCTTAAAGTACAATTTTGAAAAAAGGAAAGGTATGGTGAAATCAATAGAAATGTAGATCTTTTAACAGAATCTACAGTTATTATGTTGCATGGCAAGTATCAAGCGATGAAACAACATAGACTTGTACTCCTAACATGGGGTGGACATAATAGCCTGGGTATCTCTCCCGCAATTAGTATCTTGGCAAGAGTTTTTGAACCCTTATGAGTGCAATGCAGAAGAAAATATAGATATTCTCAAATAAGAAATTTTCTAAGTATACACACATTTGTATTTGTATAGAATATCTCTGTATTTATATAAGAACCTGGTAACAATGGTTGCTTATCAAAAAGAGAACTACTAGTTAGGGGATTATGCCCCCAACTACTAAAGCAGGATTATCCTTTGAGCCCAGGTAGCCAAGGCCACAGTGAGCCATTACCATGCGACTACACTCCAGCCTGAGCGACAGAGCAAGATTTCTGTCTCATAAAAAAAGAAAAAAAAAAGGAAGAGAACCAGTAACATTTTCACTAGTAACCTTTCTGTGTTCCTTTTGAATTGTATATGTTAACAGTTATATCACATCCAAGAATAGAAATAAATAAAATGCATTTCCTAAAACGAAGATACCTTCTGAACGAGCAATTCAAATTCTAGGAACTTATTCTACAGATACAATAGCACAACATTTTTATAGCTTAAAAAACAAAGAGACAATCTAAATATTCAACAACAGGTTAATTAAACACATCTATACTATGGAATACAATGCAGCCTCAAAAAGGAATATAAATTTCTTGGAAGTTAACTAAAACCAAAATGATTAATTGTGAATAATAACTATATGAATGATTAATTAGATGCAATCTTTAACTCTGATCACACGATTTCAAAAACCATTAAAATATTACTTTGAAGAAGAAAAAGACTGTAAAACTGAAAATGCATGGACATGACATTAAATTTATGGCATATGATCACATAATTGTTTGCCTTTATCTGTGAAGCAAAATCTGCTTGAAATCACACTTTCGTTTAAAATAGTAACGGCAATCATATTGTTGACTCAGAAAAGTATTATGGTACATCAGAAAGAACACCCAATTTGGTGTTTCTGACTTGGATTGGCACTTAGCTTTTTCATTCCCCCTCTTGCCGCCAGCACTGCAACAGACACAAAAGGTCCAAAACATGGTGCTCACTGTGCTGGGCTGGGAAGCAGGATGAGGGAAGGTGTAGCACGACAGTCCCTGGAGGCAATGGGCCAAGTCAATATGGAAATTCAGTGTAGAGAACCAGACAGAATTGTGATAACCAAAAGTTGGGATGCAGAGTCAGAAATGATACAGGATGATAAACCTCAGTTTTGAAAAAAACTAAGTGTCTGGGAAAAGGTGTTTTCAACAGGCTTCTGGGCACAGGCAGGCCTGCTCTTCTTGGGTAAAGTGTTTCCGCGGTGCTGGTTGATGTTCATATGATCTCGACAAAGGCACTTAACATCCAGGACCCTAGGTTTCCTATCTGTGATCTACAAATAACAACACACAACTGGAAATGATGTAGGTAAAAGGATTCTTAAAAATGTAAGACAGGATTATGTTATTACTAAGATTCAGGAAAACTGCACTGCACTGGAAGAAGAGTCATATTTCTATTAGCAGGACTCAACCCATCTCCATGTGTACACAACAACTGTGAAAACCAGTCTACAGCTGATTTTCAGCATTTCATTGGGGTGTCTCATTTCCTAAGGCTATGCTTCATGATGTCCTGAAAGCTTTTCTAACCTCTGTCCTATATTGAGAGTCCCCTAGGGCTTATTCCTATAATAACTTCATTGCTTGTAATTTGACTTTCCTGTTTCAAGCCATTAACTTCCCAAGACTAATCCAGAGAATGTGTGATAGGCAAAACATTCTAGGATTCTCTTGTGGAAACCTCTGTGCAGTTAGAGGTAAAGAATGATTCTTCAAATTTGTCTTGTGGTATGGACAACTGTAAAATTATTTCACAATTTAGTCAGCAAATCAAGAGTCCATTAGCTCATGCTCTTCCTGCAATATGCCAATGTATATGGTAGCCTTTAGCATTCATAATGTTTATTCATTAAATGACTATAGGTCATCACCTTTTGTTCCTAGCAGCATGTAGACGATCTCAAATAAAATCACATAATAAATGCCTGTAGTGGGTTACAAATAGATTCCTAAAATCCTAATCTAAATCACTGTATTTTGATTATGCATCTGTTAACAGATGTATAACACAGTAAGAAATACATATGCTAGGCAAATATATAGCACCTTAGTGTATGCACTCATATGAATTTCTGTGATCTGAAAAAATGAACATATTAAATTTATAAAAATTTAGGTCAGTAAAAATCAAGCATTTTATAATGCTATAAATTCAGGAGCAAAACACAGAGATTTGTCATTGTAGCAGAGATGGTTAATTGCTTCCCAATTCTCACTCTCCCTTTATGCTCATTTTTATCTGGGCAGTTTGCCACCCAGCTAAAAGCCTATATTCCCCAGTCTCTCTTACTGTGTAGCAATTCCTTGCCTCAAATCCTCTATAAAATGTAATCAGGGATGAATAAATACGTATGAAAATTATGTGTGAACTTACTTCTGTGTTAAGCCAATCTGGGAAGATGGTGAATCTTGTCTTTCAGCTAATATCCTCCCTAACATGAACTTCGGAGCATGAAGTGAGGGGAGTATGAAAAATGGTTGCTTTCTTACTCTAAACATGTATGTTTGGTTCCATTTCTTATCATTAACCACAACCAAAAAGAAGAAAAAGAGCAAACAAATCTGGAACTAGGCATATGACTGTAATGAAGGTCTTCTGCTGCTACATCAGCCTTATAAGGCAAAAGACATCCATGCTCTTCTGATACGAGAGAGAAGGAGTTAAGAAAGTTTATCAGTTTTACAAAGGATTGAGGTTCAGAAAATGGTATCTTCTCTTGACAATTCTGATCTAGGATCTTAATGCATCTAGATCACTTAGGCATCAAAGTGCTTTTGTTCATCTTGATTCCCCAAATCGTGGTTCCTCAAATCTTAGTTCAACGTCTGCCCTTGGCTTCATCCTACAGGTATCCTTGCTAGGAATTAAAAGTACCCCAATCCCCACTTCAAGATTCTTGTAGTTCTAAGACTCTAACTTGGTGTTCAACTATTCAAAGTTATAAATTTGGAGTTTGTCCTGGAATAAGCGAAATTGCTTTATTTCATAAAACTATACATTTTAGTCACAGAATTTGATCTAAATATCAGTCTAGGTCTCAAACTTAACGTTATCAAAATACTAGCCTCATTTTTTTTTTTTTTGAGACAGAGTCTCACTTCATCACCAGGCACCAGGCTGGAGTGCAGTGGCGTGACCTCAATTCACTGCAACCTCCACCTCCCGGGTTCAAGCAATTCTCCTGCCTCAGCCTCCTGAGTAGCTGGGACTACAGGCACATGCCACCACGCCCAGCTAATTTTTTTGTACTTTTAGTAGAGACGGGGTTTCACCATGTTGGCCAAGATGGTCTCGACCTCCTGACCTCGTGATCCGCTAGCCTCAGCCTCCCAAAGTGCTAGGATTACAGGCGTGAGCCACCGCGCCCGGCCTAGCCTCATTTTTATGAATAAAGCAACTAAAGCACAAAACGACTGAGAAAATTGTCAAAGGGCACTTCCCTTATTAGCCGAGAAAAGACTAGAACCCAAGTCTCTTGCCTCCTAAAAAGTACTCTTTTCCATATCTCATAGAAGAGTCCCACTTAAAGCTCTTACCAAAAGAAAAAACACATTGCGGAAATTTCTTCAATATTAGTTATCAGTGATTATAGTCATGGTTGTGTCAGTTAGGTATTGCTACAATAACGTTGTATAACAAACTACCCAAGATTCAGTGGCTTAAACCAACAGTCACTTATTCTTACAGATCTTCAGGACAGCTGGATGATCTCCTGGTAATGACAGAAGCACAACAGGGCAAGTAGAAACATATGATTCCTTTTTAATGCATTTCATTGGCTAAAACAAGCTACCAGTTCAATCTCAACACCACCAGGATAGAAAAAGATACTCTACCCACAGTATGGGGGAAAGCCATAAACTAATGTGCAAAGGATGTGGATGCATACTTTTCTTATAAAACAATGATGGGGGTAGGGGTTTATCAGGTGAAGAATTAGAATAATAACCACTCTTCCATAGTGTATTGGAAGAAATGGAAGTTTTTATAAAGGTTTATTTTTACAATTAATGCCTATCATGGATGAAGTTTACAATGAATTGTTTCACACTCTAACATTCCTTTAAGTGATTACATTTCCTAGAGTAGCCAAGTAGAATTAAAACCACAAATGTCTTTCAGGATAGAACTGATAAAGAAGAAAAAGAATGTGATTGATGAAAATTGGCTGCCAAGAATGTGTTCTAAAGGGATCTCATTTCAAAAAGCAGATATTTATTGCCTTTAAAAAAAAAAAGTTAAAATGGGTGAAGTTGGCTGAATCCCAAAGAGTTTTAAAATGTCAGTTAAGCAGGATCGCTAAGTACACACACACACACACACACACACACTGGTATGTATATAATAGATACTTTTTCAGGTTGTGCTATATAGTTATTAATAAAGTATGTGACTCTTTACCAAGTAATTCATATAAGATACCAGACAAAAACATGATTCCTTCATGATGCTTTAAGAAGTCAATTAAACAACGAAAAAGCAGAGTGGTTTTACAGATTTTGTGTTTTATTTTTGTTACTGGTCAATATTATGTGGATAAGTTCACAGGAACATTTCAATTTGGAAGGTTGCTTTTTATTTCAAAATAAGCTGTTCTATGTGTGACACTACTAAAGTTTCATAATGTAGAGGTCATTTTTAAAATAATACCTGATTTTAATTGACAAGTAGCATACCTGCTTCTGTAATCACAGCTGCATGATGAACTGTGGCTGATTAAATGTATTTATCATCAAACTGTCAACAATTTGAATTTAATTTATTATTCATCCTTGCTGGGAAAAAAAAATCTGTGTCTCCTCTGGAATGAGTGAGATCTTGATTGATAACTATTTGTTTAGAATACAGTTTTTATAATTATTTGTTTAGAATACCAGAAAAAAATGTCGTGAGTTCTCAAAATTTGAGCAAAAAATTTTTTAATTAAAAAATAAAACCCAAATGTACTCTCTATTTCATTGCTGTGTGAGGTAACACATATATATATGTAGAAACAAATTATTATTTCCTTATTAATATAAGGAAACAAATGTTAAAGTCCTTTTGTGACTCAATTGTATCATTGCTTTTTTTGTTTGCTATTCAAAAAATCACAATCTCAACATGGTCTTTATTTTATTGAGATCTAACACTGGAAAATAGAGACTTAATAATCCCCAACGATAGGATCTATTTTAGTTATTATCATTTATTTATTATTTTGATATAATTGCTTCTAGGCTTTATACAAGTTTATGGAGTATTTATAATATTGTACATATAATAAGCTGTCATTACTCCTGAAATGTAAATTTATAATGTCAATGTTTCCTTGTTATTAAATTTTTTGTATGTCACATTTTAATGATACATAATTGTCAGTTAGACGTATTTACTAAATCTTTATGTTGACCCTTTACTTATGAAGCTTATTAGGTTACATCCATTTTAAATCATTACACATGAAAATGATATACATATGTACATATATCATGGATTTAAGCATTTCAGATTATTTTATTCAGCTACATTCAAGAAACAAAATTATTGGACCAAATGATAAAGAAGTTTTATACATTTTGTTCACAAATTACTTTCCAAAAAAGCTTATAAAAGATAATTCTCCCCCTAGCTTTACATTTGACTAATAGCCTAACTTGCACCTCACCAGCATTTAGCTTGGTCTTATTTTAAAGGAGATCTTGTTAATTTAAAAGATGAAGAATTGCTTCTTACTACTAATTTAAATCTACAATTATTTCATTACTAGTGAGGTTAATTTGTTTTAATGATTATGTGTGTATGGAGAATGTTCAATCTCTGACTGTCAAATTTCTAAATAAGATATATACAAGTTAAAATATTCTAGGTCCCATTTCATCGGTGCCTTTTCATGTGGTATGGTCTCATTTCCTTCCATTTCATGAAAAATTGGTAATTTAAATATTTACCATATACCATTATTACTCTTAAACATGGGTAATTGGACGCAGGTCTTCTACTGGCCCTTCTCTACTGAACCTCTCTACAAGGCAAGGGGTCCATGGAAGAAAGGGACATCTTGCGTGAAGCCTGTGACCCCAGCACCACAATCCAGATGCCCCATATCTGTAATTTCTTATGTAAATGACTCCAAGTCTATTCCAGGGGTTACATGGGTCTCTTCCATGGGTCCTTTCTTTGTAGGTTTGGGGGGACTTTATTTGTAGGCTTTCCCTATAATATACATGGGCTATATCCAACATAGACTCTTCTAAGCCACACATATTGAGTATGAACTCACATACAAATTAATTCCTAGAACTTTTATTTTATGTTCAGCAAAATTCAGAGACAAGTTATTAAATACAAGGGGTATGCAAATCGATTTGGATTTGAATTCTGGTTATGCCACTTATTAGTTTTGTGATTTTAAGTAAGCAATTTAATGTCTCAAACAATCTAGAATGCAATACTGTGTAGTGTAAGAACAGAATTAAAGAAAAGGAATGGCTTCCAGAAATACTCCTATACTGCACTGTACCAACTCATCCTGCATCATGACATGAAGGAGGTCATATTCCAATATGAAAATGTTTTACAGTGACTAGCCCTGAGAGTATGGACGAAGTAGCTTGAAATACATAAAGCCAAAACATAATGTGTAAAATATGGTTCCAACCATCAGATGTGTAAAATTGTAAAAGGAGAATTTGTCTCTCATTGACTCCTACTCAAAATGGAAGTTCTCTGCCTTTAGGAATGTACTGAAATATTAAAAATCTATCATTCCAAATGCAGCATACTTTTTTTCCTTTTCAGGAAAAATCATGTGAAATCAGATTTATCAGGTTTTCTGTGACTATAAACCACACAAGTGTAACAGTGTTAATAAACATGTCAGAGTAATATCAGCAAGATGCCATAATAGAAAATCTTCCAGCATCACTCCCCTCACAAAAATACAACTAGAAACTATTGAAAAACTAGAACACCACCCCAAATACACCAGAACTCAGGGGAGAAGCAGAGAAACCACCTGGGCCCACAAAATCAAGAGAAACCACAACCAGTAAAAGAAATAGTCATTTCAGACAGTTCCCTCTTTTCCCTCAAGTTGGTATAACACCACTCACAGAGAATTGCCCTAAACCCTCAGGTACTGAAGTAAGAGGAGGGAATTAGAATTGGAAATTAAATGCACTCCAGTCCCATATCACAGGAACCATTAGGCGTTCCAGGACTGCTGAGCTACCAAAAGTAAACTGGGAACAAAGAATGAGACACTGTTCATAGCAACTGGCATGAAGAGCTTCATAGCTATTGAGCGTTCCAATCAGCAACGATGCCATGTTGAAGAGACTGGCCAGTGCCATGGCACCATAGAAGGAAAAATAAAAGGAAGTCCTGAATCCATAACCAGATTTTCCACCCAAATGCTCCCATGGAGGTTGAAATTAATCCAGTGCTTGCTTAAGTCTTCCTCTGGACTGGGAAACAATGACAAGGCACCAAAATAGTTATGGAGCAGCATTTAAGCTCCGCTACTTACTATAAGTTTTCCCCAGACTGTGAAAAAAGGGGGAGGGAAGCAATTTAGTCCCAGAGCAACAGTTATGTTCCAGTGTTCACTATAAGTCTTCTCCAGACTAAACATAACAAAAGGCAAAATAGTTCCAGTGCAGTGTTTTAGTTCCAGTGTCCACCTCAGAATGGGAAGAAACAACAGGTCAGTATTTAAGTTCCAATATTAAGAAGTAAAGAAGAAGTACAAAGGATATAGTTAACAATTATACATTTTATATTTCAAAATAGCTAGAAGAGAAGAATTATAATGTTTCCAACACAAAGAAATAATAAATGTTTGAGGTGACAGATATCCTAATTACCCCGATTTGATAATTACACATTATATACAAGGATCAAAGTATCACTTGTGAACCCCAATAAAGAAGTTATCAACCCTTTAGTTAATGGAATGAGACAAATAATGAAATTAATTAAACATATTTAAAAAAAAAATAAAAGAAGTAAAGGTCTAACATCACCAAAGAACACATGCAAAAACTAGAAGATGCAGTTGTCTCCTCAAATATGCAGGCATCAACATAAAGATGCAAGGGCTGTGCAAACTCAAGGAAATATGATGCAACCAAAACAAAAACCAAAAAGAGCCTCCAGCAATGGACCCCCATAATTTAAAGATCATGGAATTTCTGACAGAGAATTCGGAATAATTCTCTCAAAAAACATTTGGTGGAGGGTGGGGCCTAGAAAAAAAAAAGTTAAGGGAATCACAAGAAAATATAGATAGAAAGCTAATTGAAATTTGGGAAACAATCCAGGAATAAAATTTAAAATTTGACAAAGAGAAAATTCTAGAAAATTCTAAAAAGAAATTCTAGAATTAAAAAAATACAATAACTAAACTAGAAAACATATTAGGAAGCTTCTGCAGCTTCCTAATATGTGATCAAACAGAAGAAAAAAATTAGTAAGCTTAGAGACAGAACATATGAAATTACCCACTCATGGAAGCAAAAAGGAAAAAGAATTAAAAATATTGAAAAAGGCCTATGAGAATTATGGCACATCTCCCAATGAACTAATCTTCACATAACTGGAATTCCCAAAGGCGTCAAGAGATTAAAAAATAAAAATAAAATAATAAAAAAACACAGAAAGTGTATTTAAGAAAATAATTCAGTCTCTTAAATCTTTATAGTTTTTTAGTTCAAAGGAATATAGAGTCTTGAAGAGAAATAATTATAGGGCAGAAAAGATAACTGTTTAAAATTGGCAGCTGGACTATAAGTCTAGCATCTCATTCTCCTAGATAGCTAAAGTTTGGCTACTTCTTGTTAAGATTATGTGTCTACCAGGTAGGAGCCTCTTAAATACTGGCCCTGAGCTTTAAAAAAAATAAAATAAAATAAAATAAAATAAAAGCTATCTACACTTGTATTAAAAAAAAAAATACAGTGTGAGTCATTCTTTAAAGTCTCATTCAGAAAGGGTAGAATCAACTAATCTCTACAGACCAGCTGTATAATATCTAAGCTTGGTGGTAACCATAGGAAGATCATTTATCCATTTTTTTTTTTTTTTTTTTTTTTGAGATGGATTCTCTCTCTGTCACCGGGTCTAGAGTGCAGTGGCATGATCTCAGCTTGCTGCAACCTCTGCCTCCCAAGTTCAACGGATTCTCCTGCCTCAGCCTCCCAAGTTGCTAGGATTACAGGTGCCCGACACCACAACTGGCTAATTTTTTGTATTTTTAGTAGATAACGGGGTTTCACTATGTTGGCTAGGCTGGTCTGGAACTCCTGACTTCATGATCTGCCTGCCTAGGCCTCCCAAGCTGCTGGGATTGCAGGCGTGAGCCACCACACCCGGCCTATCCTTTTTTTTTCAAGTGGGTTTATTTGCAGGTTGAAATCTTAATGAAAGATAATATCCTGTAGAATGCTGTTCACGACGAGTTCATCTGTAACTATAAACTTGAAAGAGATCTCTACCAGTAAATGTTTCTTAAATTTCACAAAAAAAAAGTAATTTAGCTGACAGTGAAATGCAATGAGACACTGAACAGACAAATCATGTGTGCCAAAAATACAACTGGAATATTAAACGGCTGTTTAAAATTGTTCATATGTCTATGCAAATTGTTACCTCAACTGTTACATGCTTAATACCTCATTAAATATTTACCTGGTCAGGCAGAAGCTATGGAGTTTGATTAGGTCCCATTTGTCTATTTTGGCTTTTGCTGCCAATGCTTTTGGTGTTTTGGTCATGAAGTCCTTGCCTACGCCTGTGTCCTGAATGGTTTTGCCTAGGTTTTCTTCTAGGGTTTTTATGGCGTTAGGTCTTATGTTTAACTCTTTAATCCATCTGGAGTTAATTTTAGTGTAAGGTGTCAGGAAGGGGTCCAGTTTCTGCTTTCTGCACATGGCTAGCCAGTTTTCTCAACACCATTTATTAAACAGGGAATCATTTCCCCATTGCTTGTTTTTGTGAGGTTTGTCAAAGATCAGATGGTTGTAGACATGTTGTGTTGCCTCTGAGGCCTCTGTTCTGTTCCATTGGTCTATATCTCTGTTTTGGTACCAGTACCATGCTGTTTTGATTACTGTAGACTTGTAGTATAGTTTGAAGTCCGGTAGTGTGATGCCTCCCACTTTGTTCTTTTTGCTTAGAATTGACTTGGCTATGCGGGCTCTCTTTTGGTTCCATATAAAGTTTAAGGTGGTTTTTTCCAGTTCTGTGAAGAAGGTCATTGGTAGCTTGATAGGGATAGCGTTGAATCTGTAAATTACTTTGGGCACTATGGCCATTTTCATGATATTGATTCTTCCTAACCATGAACATGGAATGTTTCTCTATCTGTTTGTGTCCTCTCTTATTTCATTGAGCAGTGGCTTGTAGTGCTCCTTGAAGAGATCCTTTACGTTCCTTGTTAGTTGTATTTCCAGGTATTTTATTCTCTTTGTGGCAATTGTGAATGGCAGTTAACTCTTGATTTGGCTCTCTTTAACTCTGTTATTTGTATATAGGAATGCTTGTGATTTTTATCCATCTGACAAAGGGCTGATATACAGAATTTATAAAGAACTAAAACAGATTTACAAGAAAAAAACTAACAAGCCCATTCAAAAGTGGGCAAAGGATATGAACAGATACTTTACAAAAGAAGACATACATGAGGCCAACGAACATATGAAAAAATGCTCATCATCACTGGTCATTAGAGAAATGCAAATCAAAACTACATTGAGATACCATCTCATGCCAGTTAGAATGGCGATCATTAAAAAATCTGGAGACAACAGATCCTGGAGAGGATGTGGAGAAATAGGAACAATTTTACACTGTTGGTGGGAGTGTAAATTAGTTCAACCACTGTGGAAGACAGTGTGGCGATTCCTTAAGGACATAGAAATAGAAATTCCATTTGACCCAGCAATCCCATTACTGGGCATATACCCAAAGGATTATAAATCGTTCTACTATAAGGACACATGAACACAAATGTTCATTGCATCACTGTTTACAATAGCAAAGACCTGGAACCAACACAAATTCCCATCGATGATAGACTGGACAGGGAAAATGTGGCACATATACACCATGGAATATTATGCAGCCATAAAAAACAATGAGTTCGTGTCCTTTGTAGGGACATGGGTGAACCTGGAAACCATCATTCTCAGTAAACTGACACAAGAGCAGAAAATCAAACACCGCATGTTCTCACTCATAGGCAGGTGTTGAACAATGAGAACACATGGACACAGGGAGGGGAGCACTACACACTGGGGTCTGTTAGGGGGAAATAGGGGAGGGACAGCCGGGGGAAGGGAGTTGGGGAGAGATAGCATGGGGAGAAGTGCTAGATGTGGGTGATGTGGAGGAAGGCAGCAGATCACACTGCCATGTGTGTGCCTATGCAACAATCTTGCATGTTCTTCACATGTACCCCATAACCTAAAATGCAATAAAATAAATTTTTAAAAAAATTTACCTGCTCAAAAATAATAATAATGATTAAAAAATTCCCAAATCTGGAAAAAAATGACAGCATCTAGGCACAGAAAGCCAAGATGTCACCACTCAAATTTAACCCAAAAAGAAATTCCCTAAAGTACATTTTAATCAATATAGCAAAAATCAAAAGGAAAGAAAGAATACTCATAGCAGGAAGAAGAAATAAACATATCACATGAAATGATGCCCCAGTATGGCTTTTGGTGGATTTATAAGCAGAAATGCAGCAGGCCAGGAGAGAGTAGAATGCTATATTTAAAGTGCTAAAGAAAAAAAAAAACTGCCAAACAACCATACTGAATCCAGCAAAAGTATCCTTCAAACGTGAGGAAGAGATAAAGACTTTCCTAGGCAAACAAAAGCTGAAGGAATTCACTAACACAGACCTGTCTTTCAACAAATGCTAAAGTCAGACCTGTCTTTAATCCAAAAGAAATAGACACTAATGTCCAACAAGAAAACACATGAAGGTATAAAGCTCACTAGTAAAAATAAGAAAACAAATTTAGAATACTTTAATATAGTAACTGTGGTAAGTAAACCACTTATATCTTAACTCTGAAGACTAAAAAACATAACTATTAAGAATGACAATACAACAAATGGTTAAAAGATAGGCAGGATAAAAAGATGTAAACTGAACCATCAAAAAGTAAAAAGGTGGTGGGGGGATAATGTTAAAGAATGGAGTTTCATTTCAATATGATTGAGGTTAAGTCATTATTACTTTCAAATAACCTATTTTAACTATAAGCTTTTTTGTAAGCCTTATGGAAACCACAAAGCAAAAACCTATCATAAGTACACTAACAATAAATAGCACCAAGTCAAAACATACTACTAGTGGAAATCACTTAACCACACAGGGAGACAGTAAAACAGGAAAAAAGAAATGATTTGTAAAATAATCAAAAAACAAGCAACAAAGCAGTAGTAGTAAACACTTACCTACCAATAATAACCTTGATTGTAACTGGATTAAATTATTCAATTAAAAGACATAGAGTGGATGAATAATTCCTATATATATATATATATATACACTTTAAATTCTGGGATACCTGTGCAGAACATGCAGGTTTGCTGCATAGATATACATGTGTCACGGTGGTTTGCTGCATTCATCAACCCATCATTTACATTATGTATTTATCCTAACGCTATCCCACCCCTAGGCCACCACCCCCCAACAGGCCCCAGTGTATGATGTTCCCCTCCTTGTCAGAGAAAACAGGCAACCTATAGAATGGGAGAAAAGTTTTGCAATCTATCCATCTGACAAAGGGCTAATATCCAGAATCTGCAAAAAACTTAAACAAATTTACAGGAAAAAAACAATCCCATCAAAGAATGAGCAAAGGACATGAACAGACACTTCTCAAAAGAAGACATTTATGCAGCCAACAAACATAAAAAAAAAAAACATACGTGAGGCCAACAAACATATGAAAAAATGCTCATCATCACTGGTCATCAGAGAAATGCAAATCAAAACTACATTGAGATACCATCTCA
>NW_016107391.1:11469340-11476889 GCF_001604975.1 Cebus imitator | reverse complement strand
AAAAAAAAAAAAAAAGATCATCTTCACTGGTCATTAGAGAAATGCAAATCAAAACCACAATGAGATACCATCTTATGCCACTTAGAATGGCAGTCATTAAAATCAGGAAGTAACAAATGCTGGAGAAGGATGTGGAGAAATAGAAACACTTTTACACTATTGGTGGGAGTATAAATTAGCTCAACCATTGTGGAAGACAGTGTGGTGATTCCTCAAGGATCTAGAACTAGAAATACCATTAGGCCCAGCAATCCCATTACTGGGTATATACCCAAAGGATTATAACTCATTCTACTATAAAGACGTATGTTTACTGTGGCACTGTTCACAATAGCAAAGACTTGGAACCAACCCAAATGCCCATCAATGATAGACTAGATTAAAAAAATGTGGCACAAATACACCATGGAATACTATGTAGCCATAAAAAAGGATGAGTTTATGTCCTTTGCAGGGACATGGATGAAGCTGAAAACCATCATTCTCAGTAAACTAACACAAGAACAGAAAACCAAACACCACACGTTCTGGCTCATAAGTAGGGGTTGAACAATGAATAGATTTTTTTTAAAGACCCAACTATACTCTGTGTGTAAGAAAATCACTTCGCCTATAGAGAAACAGACAAAATGAAAGAGATGGAAAATGATATACCATGCAAGTGGAAACCAGAAAAGAATAGGAGTAGCTATGCTTACATTAGATAAAATAGACCTTTAAGGCAACAACAGTTAAAAAACAAAACAAAACAAAACAAAAAGCTCTTTCTTGTAGAAATAAAGCAAAGAAAAAAAGACAAGGTCATTATATGATAAAGGGGTCAATATAGCAAGAGGATATAACAAATGTAAAAATATACGAATACAACATCAGAGCACCCAAATATATATATTTTTTAAAACTAATAGACCTAGAGGGAGATACTGACTGGAACACAGTAACAGTAGGGGAGTTCAACACTCCACTTTCAGCAATGGACAGATTATCTAGACGGAAAAGCAACAAAAAACATGAGAGTTAAACTGCACTCTAGACCAACTAGCCTTAACAGATATTTACAGACTGTTTCACCTAACTCCTGCAGAATGCAGATTTTCCTCAACAGTACCTGGAAGATTCTCCAGGATAGACTGTATGTTAGGTGACAAAGCAAGGCTTAAGGAATTTTTTAAAATCAAAATATGTCAAGTGTCTTCTCCAACCACATGGAATAAAACCAGAAATCAGTAATAGAAGACATATTGAAAACTGTACAAATCTGTGAAAATTTGACAACATGCTCCTGAATAATGAATGGATCAATGAGGAAATTTCATAAATGAAAATGAAAACAATATACCAAAACCTATGAGATACAGCAAAAGCATTTCTAAAAGGAAACTTTAGAGTGGTAAATACCTACACCAAAAAAGAAGAAATACTTCAAATAATCTAATGATGTACCTCAAAGGTCTAGAAAAGCAAGAAAAAAACAAACCCAAAATTTGTAGATAAGAATGGAAATAAATAAAATTGAGACAAAAAAGCACAAAAGATCAACAAAATGAAAAGTTTTTTTTTTAACAAGATAAAGTCCACAAACATTTAGGTACACACAAAAAAAGTCTCAAATAAAATTAGAGACAAAAAAAAAAAAAAAAAAAAAAAAAAAAAACAAAAAAAAAAATAAAAAAAAAAAAAAAAAAGGAGACTCCACAGCCGATACCACAAAAATACAAATGATCATTAGGAATAATTATGAGTAACTGCATGACAACAAAGCGGAAAACCTAGAAGAAACAGATAAATTCCTGGACACATACAACCTACCAAGGTTGAATCATGAAGAAATACCTGAACAAAATTGCAAGTATTAAGACTGAAACAGTAATAAAAAGGCTTCCATCAAAGAAAAGCCCACAATCTGACCGTTCCACTGCTGAATTCTACCAAACATTTAGAGAACTAGTACCAATTCTATTCAAACTTTTTCAAAAACTTGAAGAAGAGAATACTTCCAACCTCATTCAACCAGGCAAGCATTACCCTGGTACCAAAACCAGACAAGGACACAACAACAACAACAAAAACTACAGACCAATGTCCCTAATGAACACAGATGCAAACATCAACCAAATATTAGCAAACTGAAATCAACAATACATTAAAAAGATCATTCACCATGATCAAATGAATTCATCCCAGGGATGCAAGGATGGTTCAACATATACAATTCAATCAATGAGATACATCTCACTAACAAAATTAAAGAAAAAGTGATCTGATCATTTCAGTAGATGCTAAAAGGTATTCAATAAATTTAGTATCCTTAATAAAAGCTCTCAACAAACTGGACATAGAGAGAAGGTATCTCAAAACAATAAAGTCTACGTACGACAAACTCACTGCTAATGTCACACTGAATGGGAAAAAAAATAAAAGCCTTTTCTCTAAGATCTGAAACAAGACAAGGATGCCCCACTTTCACCACTTTCATTCAAAATAGTACTGGAAGCACTAGTCAGAGCAATTAGGCAAGAGAAAAAAAAAAAAAAGAGCATATCCAAATTGAAAAGGATGAAGTCAAATTATTCTTGTTCACAAAAGCATGACTTTGTATTTGGAAAAACCTAAGTAGGACACCAAAAAATTATTAGAACTGATAAATAAATTCAGTAAAGTTCCAGGATGTAATATCAACATACTAAATTCTGTGGCATTTTTATATATCAACAATGAAAAATCTGAAAAAAAAAATCAAGAAAGCAACCTCACTTATAATAGGAACACAACAAAAGAAACCTAGGAATGAATTTGACCAAAGAAGTGAAAGATCTCTACAATGAAAACTATAAAACATGGATGAAAGAAATTGAAGAGTATACAAAAAAGGAACTATATGCTCATGGACTTAAAGAATTAATATTGTTAAAATGTCCATACTACCCAAAGAAATCTGCATATTAATACATTCCCTATTACAATACTAGTAACATTCTTCACAGAAGTGAGGAAAAAAATCCTAAAATTTGTATAGAGCCCCAAAAGACCCTGAATAGCCAAGCAATCCTAAACAAAAACACAAAGCTGTAGGCATCATACTGACTTCAAAATATACCACAAAGCTACTGTAACCAAAACAGCATGGTACTAGCATAAAAACAGACACATAGACTAATGGAATAGGATAGATAACCCAGAAATAAGCTCACATATTTACAGCAAATGTATTTTCAACAAAGACACAAAGAAAATACATTGCGGATAGGACAGTCTCTTCAATGAATGGTGCTGAGAAAACTGGATATTCATATGCAGAAGAATCAAACTAGGCCATTATCTCTTACCATTTACAAAAATCAAATCAAAATGGATTAAAAACTTAAAAATAAGACCTGAAACTATGAAACTACTAGAAGAAAATATTTGGGAAATGCTTCAGGACACCAATTTGGACAAAGATTTTGGAGGAAACACCTCAAAAGCATAGGCAACAAATATGAAAATAGATAAATGGGATTTCATTAAGCTGAAAAGTTTCTAAAGAGTGAACAAAAAAATCAACAGAGTGAAGCAACAACCTACAGAATGTACAAATACTTGCAAACTATCCATTTGACAAGTGATTAATAGCACATATATATAAAGAATTCAAACAACTCAATAGCAAAATACACACACACACACACACTATATATATAATCTGATTTTAAAATGGACAATTTATGTAAATAGATATTCCTCAAAAGAAGACATGCAAATGGCCAACAGGTATATGGAAAAATGCTCATCACTCATCATAAGGAGAGTCCATATCAATATTACAATGAGCTATTACACCAGTTAAAATGGCTATGATCAAAAAGACAAAAAAAAAATAGATGTTGGCAAGAATGTGGAAAAAGGGGAACTCTGATACATTGCAGTGGGATTATAAATTAGTACAACCACTATGAAAAACAGTATGCAGTTTCCTCAAAAAACTAAAAAGTAGATCTACTGTATATTCTAGCAATCCCATTGCTGAGTATATATCCAAAAGAAAGGAAATCAGTATACTTAAGAGCTAGATGCTCTCGCATGTTGACTGCAGCACTATTCACAATAGCCAAGAAATGAAATCAAACTAACTGTCCATCAGTAGATGAATAAAGAAAATATGTCAGATATACATATAATGGAACATTGTTCAGCCATAAAGAAGAATAAAATCATGTAGTATGCAGCAAAATGGAGAAACTAGAGGTAATTATGTTAAGTAAACTAAGCCAGGCACAGAAAGATAAATATCACATGTTCTCACTCATATGTGGGAGCTAAAAAAGATTTCATAGACGTACAGAGTAGGACGATGGCTATTAAAGGCTGTGAAGAGTGGCCGAGGGTAGGGGGAGGGATGGAGAGAGGCTGGTTAATGAGTATAAAAATACATTTGTATAGAAGGAATAGATTATACTGTTTAATAGCACAGTCAGATAATAATAATTTATTATATATTTCAAAACAGTCAAAGAGAAGATTTAGAATGTTCCCAACACAAAGTAATGATAAATATTTAACATAATGAATATTGCAGCTACCCTGCTTTGATTCACATTGTATGAATGCATCAATAGAGCCTATGTACCCCATAAATAATGTATACTCATTGGGAATCAATTTAAATATTTTTTAAAAGTCAGTGTGCAAAGTGAATGTTTTATGCATTAAACTATCAATAATTTTTTAAAGTTGTACAATCATATGACAAGTAAAACTAAAATATCCTTTTGTTTTTAATTGCAATTATCTTTCATAATATATTTGTTGACAGATGAAGAGGAGATCAAAGAGAATGAGGAAAAAAATAGGAAAATGGTTTTATAGGGATATTTCAATTGGCTAATCAATAAAAATATTTTTATACATTTAGTGATGTTTATGACTATCTGTCAGCTTTTTTAAATGTATATTTTGTTGTGATTTTTTGTGTCACCCTAGACAAATATTCATTTCACACCTGACTTTGTACTTGTAATTTATTTTTCTTTTTCATAAAATGGGTCCTGCAATGGTATAATCTTCAGGCCTCATAATTGTGGGTTCACCTCTGCTCTGCTCAGATCTCTGTCTAGTGGCCCATGGCCGCACATTCTCCTCAGAATATCAGCTAATCTGTGTGGTCAATGGTGAATAGCGCAGATTAAACTCTGATTTGGATATGTAAAGTGAGTTGGAGAGCCAAAGATTAGACCCCACATTGAGTATCTGAGACTATTCAGAATCCCTGGTGACGTTTTGGCTGACAGATCACTAGGCAACTACTCTAAGCAGTGTTTCTTTGAGGCCTTGGGTGAATTGACAGAGGGCAGTGCACTCTACTTCCTAGGCTGTCACCCATGGGATTTAGTGAAGAAATAAAAGCTGGAGACCACCTGGTTGATCTACACCTGTGCACAACTCCTCATCACACAGGACATTTTGCACTGCTGTAATAACACTCCTTTCACTGGCAAAGGCACTGATCCTATGGTCTGCTGGGGTGGAGGCAAATGTTTGTAGCAAAGGTTGTGGGCCACAGCTGGTCTGAGGTGAGGCAAGAAAAAAGCAAGTGGAAGCTTTAAAACCCTTTCTCTGCTCAAGCTTTAGCACGTATGAGAGTCACTGGGAAGGCTTGTTTAAACATAGGTTGTTGGGTCCTACCCTGATTTTCTTATTCAGTAGGTCTGGGATGAGCCAATAGTTTACAATTCTAGTAAATTCCCAGATGATACTGATGCTCCTGGTCTGAGGACCATACTGGAGGCCCACTGTTCCCATTCTCTCATTTGCTGCCTCTGTCTTTCTTGTGTCCCGGACTACTACCAACCAACTACCCTGTGCAAACCAGTTCACAGACAGTCTTCTGTCTTCCATGATATTTTTCCCTTGTTAATTTCTTGAATCCATAGTGACGTTTTGCTTCTATAATGTCTCCAAAGTTTATTTTGAGGCACAGAGCCTGCAATTTGGGTTATTTCACCACCTTGGCAAAACCAGAATCCATACCTCTTTAACTTCCTCCTGACTCCTTGGTTTAATATTTACCCAAAACCTTGGTAATAAGTCATACAGGATTTTCCATGATAAATGAAATAATAATATAGAAAAACCTTGTTGAATTGACTATGCTTGTTCAATTAAGTAACAACATAAAGTCTACCAATACTGTGAAGTTGTCACCTAAAATCATGTTCAGTAATAGATTGCCTCGATTTCGGTGAGTTCTCTTTGGAAAACCCATTAAAATAAAAGGTCAGTTTGATGTAGAAGAAAGTGGTAAAAGATTGTGAAAAGAAAGCAGGAAAAAGTTTCTAAAAATCAGGGGTTGTGAGCTCAGAGCTATAATTATATGAATTCTAGATGAAGAATTTTCAAATTGGTCAGTTTTCCTTATTTTGGAAATAAAAATATTCAGAATCTTGATGATGCAGCAAGATTTTAATTATATACAGAGTTTTTAATATATTTCCATTTATATAAATAACATGTATAATAACTTGTAATAAAATAAAATAATAGCTTATGGCCAATGACTTATAATAAAGAGGGAAATAAAACTTTTTTTGAATAAAAGAAAAAAGGAATAATATAAAAAGAAAAAATATTTATTAAGTAAATTCTATTGTGAGATTGAGACATTTTTCAAAGGCAAATTATTCCTGTTTACCTGAATCACAGAAAACAATTACACACTTTTTGTCTGTAAGTGTCTATGTTTACACTGTTTGCTTTCAGATAGGGTCCTTTCATTGCCCTAAGCACATCTGTAATAGGATGAAAGCAAAATTGTGGATTTATACTTACAATAAGAGAAACTAAAGTAAGAAGTTGTTTTAAGCTACTAGAATAAATAAAGAATATACTCATATGGAATACTTGTGCTTTCTGGTGCAATTTTCCTTCTAGAACATCTCTCTTCCCACCCCACTATTCCAACATACTGAGGAAGGGAGTACACTCTGATAAACCCTACCCTGGCCAATATAAAAGATCTGAAATCAACAATGAGGCTTTTACTCTTCAAGTTAGGAAGAGCAAAGGACAACTTCACAGCTCCTCAGAGGCAGCTGTCAGAAGAACCACAAACACAGAGCTCAGTGCCTGAGCCTTGCTGCCTCCAAAGGAAGCCAAGGCCCTGTTCTCCCTGAAGAACAGCTATGAAAGATGTGTGCCAAATCACAGTAATTTTGACTATTTAATAATTTCTTGGTAGCAGAAAATAATTCATAGGCATCTGTGGAGTAATGTGAGGTATAACGATTCAATTGCATTTTAATTATGAAGAAATCTACCATGCTGGAATCTGCAGAAATATAAATGAGTCAGTACATATTGTTTTTGCAGTATTGTTAGCACTCATAGTTCCAAAGGGAGTGCATTGTTTAAGCTAGTCCTTTGCTCACCATGTAAATTATTTCCTCTCAGTGGTTCAAGAAAAATGCTAAATTGCTAATTCCTTGATGGAGCTTCAGTAAAAGTTGAATCATTCCCCGTTGTCTTGACTGTGATGAAAGTTTATATACATATATATATATATATATATATATAT
>NW_016107391.1:11457250-11468510 GCF_001604975.1 Cebus imitator | reverse complement strand
CAGAGAAAAACAGTAACTGTAGTGATATTCTCTCTGGACAACACAATCATGTGTTAGTGGAGGATTTCTGAATACCTTTATACAAAAGAATTATAAATCTTGTGAGAAATCAATGGGCAAGTTACTGGTGGGTGGGAACAGAGAGCAGAGTAGTATTTAGGAGCTGAGATTCTGCCAGTGGAATGATTGGGGTTATAATCTCACAAAAACCAATAATATTCTTAAGCTAGTTCCTTCTGTTTTCTGAGAATTATGTTCCTTTTCTATAAAATGAGGATGTACAAAAATAAAAAACAACCTTTAACTTCATATGGAACCAAAAGAGAGCCCGCATAGCCAAGACAATCCTAAGCAAAAAGAACAAAGCTGGAGACATGACACTACCTGACTTAAAACTATATTATAAGGCTACAGTAATCAAAACAGCATGGTACTAGTACCAAAACAGACATATAGATCAATGGAACAGAACAGAGGTCTTGGAGGCAATGCCACACATCTACAACCATCTGATCTTTGACAAACTTTACAAAAACAAGCAATGGGGAGAGGAATCCCAGTTTAATAAATGGTGTTGGGAAAACTGGCTAGCCATGTGCAGAAAACAGTCACTGGACCCCTTCCTGACACCTTACACTAAAGTTAACTCCAGATGGATTAAAGACTTAAACATAAGTCCTAACACCATAAGAATCCTAGAAGAAAACCTAGGCAAAACCATTCAGGATATAGGCATAGGCAAGGACTTTATGATTAAAACACCAAAAGCAATGGCAACAAAAGCCAAAATAGGCAAATGGGATCTAATTAAACTCCAGAGTTTCTGCACAGCAAAAGAAACAATCATTAGAGTGAACCAGCAACCAACAGAATGGGAAAAAAATTTTGCAATCTACTCATCTGACAAAGGGCTAATATCCAGAATCTACAAAGAACTAAATCAGATTTAAAAGAAAAAAAAAAACCATTCAAAAGTGGGTGAAGGATATGAACAGACACTTTTCAAAAGAAGAGATATATGAGGCCAAGAAGCATATTAAAAAATGCTCATCATCACTTGTCATTAACGAAATGCAAATCAAAACCACATTGAGATACCATCTCATGCCTGTTAGAATGGCCATCATTAAAAATCTGGAGACAACAGATGCTGGAGAGGATGTGGAAAAATAGGAATACTTTTACACTGTTGGTGGGAGTATAAATTAGTCAGCCATTGTGGAAGACAGTGTGGCAATTCCTCAAGGACCTAGAAATAGAAATTCCATTTGACCCAGCAATCCCATTACTGAGTATATATCCAAAGGATTATAAATCGTTCCATTATAAAGACACATGCACAAGTATGTTCATTTTGTCACTGCTTACAATAGCAAAGACCTGGAACCCACCGAAATGGCCATCGATGATAGAGTGGACAAGGAAAATGTGGCACATATACACTATAGAATACTATGCGGCCATAAAAAATGATAAGTTTGTGTCCTTTGTTAGGACATGGATCAATCTGGAAACCATCATTCTCAGCAAACACAAGAACAGAAAATCAAACATCGCATATTCTCACTCATAGGCAGATGTCAAACAATGAGAACACATGGATACACAGGGGGGAGCATCACACACTGGGGTGTGTTGGGGGGACTAGGGGAGGGGCAGCAGGAGGTGGGGAGGTTGGGGAGGGATAACATAGGGAGAAATGCCAGATATAGGTGACAGGGGGATGGAGGCAGCAAACCACATTGCCATGTATGTACCTATGCAACAGTCCTGCATGATCTGCACATGTACCCCAGAACCTAAAGTGCAATTTAAAAAAAACAGGAATTATATATATATATACACATATATTTATAAAGAAATTTAATGTCAGGTTAAATAGATGAATAAACAAATCTAAAGGGAAAAAAAAAAACTCATCACAGCCTGAAAGTTCAGTAGTTTTGTCCAATTACTAACCTCAGTGAGATACTATAGCTTCTGCAGAATACCTCTGATTCTGGTTGAAAGAACTGTATGAGTCCAAGCCAAGAACCCTGCTGTCTGCAGGATGAAAGAGACATTGGAAGAGTTCCCATAGCACTATGAGGAGGGTGCAGAGGGTGTGGTGGAGGGGTTACAGCCCAGTGTTATATAGAAACAGGAGCATCAGCAGAAAAGGACAGGGGAAATGCTGTTAGAACCAGACAATCCCCACCTCCACACCCCACTCCCCTTACTGGAATAAAATTTATCTTGTCATTCCTTAAAAAAAAAAAGATTTATTTAAGTTTGAATATGATATGAAAGGAATCTTCTTTTTTTGAATTATCTAATTTTTATTATACTTTAAGTTCTGGGGTATATGTGCAGAGTTATGCAGCCAACAAACATACAAAAAAATGCTCATCACCACTGGTCATTAGAGAAATACAAATCGAAATCACAATGAAATACCATCTCCCACCAGTTGGAATGGCAATCATTAAAAGGTCCGGAAACAACAGATGCTGGAGAGGATGTGGAGAAAGTGGAACCCTTTTACATTGTTGGTGGAAGTGTAAATTAGTTCAACCATTGTGGAAGACAGTGTGGCGATTCCTCAAGGTTCTAGAACTAGGAATCTTTCTTTTAAAAACACAACAAAAAATCACTGCAATCAGACCTGTGGTCATTTTCTTTCCTACCTTGTTTTTAAGTTATTCAGCTGAGGCAACATTTCTGTTAAAAAATCAGACCTCAGAATCTGGCACACCTGTGTGTGAATACTGGAACTTCCACCTACCAGCTGTGTGATCCAGGGAAAGTTGTCTAACAGGTCTAAGCCTCAGTTTCCCCACCTGAAAAATAGGAAAAGAATTGACACTGTTGTGAAGATTAAATATGTTAATCACTTGGTGGCCTACAAACTACTGTGAACATTTGGATGTTCATACAGAATATTCCATAAAATCATTATTGTTTTTGTCACTACATTTTGCTGTTAGGAATGTTTTTACTCTTACAGGGGACAAAAGACATTAGCCCAGTCATTTTTACCTTCAGCTTAAGTATCAATCCACCCTTTTAAATCTTTTCAGAAGCCTGTAAAATTGCCCATTTCCGTTTATGTGATTGTTAGCTATAACAGCCGACTGTGTTCCTTAACCTTTTCTCCTACCATTGCTTTAGATCTTCATTTCCATCACCTTCACATTTACATTTAAATAAACATGCAGAATCCTATTGACTCTGCCCATTTTTGGTAAAACTAGAGAGATCTTTGCTTTTTCAGGTATTCTCCATCTTAAAAATAATTACTATTCAGCAAGTTTTTAATCACTTATTTTCAGGTTTCCAAGATTCTTCATATGCTGCCTGGTTTTTCAAAAATTCGAGAAGAAAGAGATGTTGCTATAAAAAATAGTTCTTTCACATAAAAAGAGTAGAAGAAAAATGTCAGAGATAAGGGGAGGGAAAGAATGAAAGTCTGTGAGCAAGATATCTGTCTCGTATGTTTATGAGTCAGAGGAAGAAAACTGGGGGGAAAAAACTATGGGGAAAGAAAAGGAAACAGATTGGGAGACTAATTTAAAGCAGAATCAACTAAAAGGAAGTTGAAGATTTGAAAAAATAAAACAGCAGCATCAAGAAGAGAAAGTCTGGTGAAAAAGGAGAGATAAGAAAAACTTATAGAAATTAATGTATATGACAAATTCAACCCACATTTAAATAGAAATGCAGAGATTTTAAAAACACAAGAGAAGGATTTAATAAAAGGTTCTCATAACCCGTAAAAATAAAGTTATTTTCCCTAACTTTTATTTTATTTATTTATATTTTTGGACAAAGTACATTTACTCTCAAATTTCTAAGCCTTATTATACTCTTGTGCCATTTTCTCATTCATTCTACAATTATTCTTAAGGCCAAATAAGTTATTGACATACAAATTTATGTTCTGTCCTTAAGTATATTTCCCAAGAAGGTAGTTGGATTGTCATTCAAATTATCTATAAAAATTTTCTAAAGTAGTACACTTAGAAAATATGCTTAAGCTTCTGGATCTATGTGTGTGATATCCTAGATCCCTCAGATGTCATACTCACTGAAAAAAATTAAAATTCTAGAAAATAAATATTAATGCACATCAGTTCTTCCCTGAGCTGGCAAGAAACTAACCAATAATCAGAAGCCAAAAAATAAAGTAAAAGAACATAGCATAGGGATAGGTAAGTGCTCACCAACACACCTGACTTTCACCTAGAGGCATCTGCTGAGCCTGGTGTCCCTGAGCATCTGCTCTGATGTTATGACAGGAACAGTGAGCCAAAGATTAATCCTAGATCCTATAAGATGCAGAATCAAAGAGAAGACTCCATATGCAATTGGTACTCTAGAAGGCTATATCCCCAGTTCAAGGATGAACTGGATATAAAAACATATCATAGAGGAAATCTTCCTGTCTTGACAGAAGAACAAAAAGAAATGCTCCTTGATGATGAGGACAGAATCACTGAGCCTTTGAAAGGTTTATAACTCAAGTGCTAAAGGGACTATCAGTAACAAATTAATAAGTTAGCTGTTGTTTTTTAATATCCATTATCTTGACAAAATAAAGGAACCTATGTCAAGATTACAGCAAAGAGAGGAACACTTAAAGAAAATGTATTTCTTTTATTGAAATTGGAAGAGACTGAATTCAGCAGCAGAGTGGTGATTGCTTATATTCATGTTGGGATCCAACAAAAGGATACAGACAGGAAATATCCACTTTCGGGATACCAAAAGGAATTTAATTAATAACCTCACAAAGACATGTAATTACTCAAGATCCAACAGACACAGGGATCACTGAAGGAGTCCATGTAATACTCAGAGAAAAAAAAATGTCCTTTCATGCTCTCTTTGTGGGATGCATGGCACCCGAGCACCACAGAGTCCTCATTTTCTCCTATTCTAACTTCCCTAACTGATTTAAAAAGCATCTCTGAAGTATCTGATCTGAAGCCAACACTGAGATAAGCAAAGACAACACAGAAATGAAGGAGATATGCAGAACATTTTGAATAGCACTGGTCTAAATTATAAGTGGCTTTGAAATTCATAAAGAAGTATAGTCTGGGAGAAGAAAGAATGAAGACTGATGTATTAGTACATAACAGAAAAAATGATATGCAACAAATGTCTAGAGTGGCAAAGTATGGGGGAAAAACAGGAGGCAGAGAATTAGCTTTGATGGAGAGAGCCAGTAGTTGCTTATCAGCTGAATCAAAGGAAGAAGGACCTAAGAAAAGGAGCAGAAGAGCTTGTTTGGTGAGTAAGAATAAAAGCACGGTATTCTAGGAAGGAGTCATGGCATGGGAACAGGCACAAAGACATGGAAGGACTTGGTGTGTTTATGTGAAAATAAAATGTACTATAGGGTAAATAATCAGCCAAATAGCAGCAAGAACAGCTAGCTTCCCATGCAAGAAGCTGCTGGGCCAGGGGAAGTGGCCTCCTCTGGTCAAGTTCTCCATAGCAAGGGGAAAGATCAACCACTGCTAATTCAGGGATAGCAGCGAATCCCTGGCGATTTCTAGATTCATCTGCCTGGAAAAACTCTATTAGCTACTAATTTGGAAAACATATGGAGTGGTAATTGGGGTTGTGATGTAAGGGTACAGAGAAATTCACTTGCTGATAACAGAAAGAGAGGACAAAAGTGATGTCATTCTTATTATAGAAGGCTTTTATTTGCATATGTATATAAAATGAGCTCTTTTGCATCTGAAGAATCTATTAGCCACAAAATGAAGACATGATGCATTCACTCATTCAGCCAAAATGTTTTATCACTTATGGATATCAATTATAAGTCTAGTGCTGAAGGCATAGCAGTGAGGACAAGATCAATGCTCACATGGCATCAAATTCTACTAGAATCATCAAAAATTGATGAGTCTTGATGTAATTAGCTGCAGCAATTAAACAGATATGGTCCAAGTGACATTGCAAACATGATGTGCATCAAGATAACCTGGAGGGTTTTTTTTTTTTTTTTTACAGAGCCTAGCTCCAGTCACTATCCATCTTGTGCTTTTTAACAAGTTTCTCTGCAAAACTTTGATATGTAGTCAGCTTCAAGAAACAGTCACATAGATCATTGCTTCTCAAACAATCTGTGGTAAAAGTCCAGAATGTTATTTCATGTTTGTCTTTCTTAATTTCCAATCTATAGTATACCAATACTATTATAAAATATAATAAGAAGTTATGAGAAAAATAAGACTCTGCTTGAGTATCTCAGTAAAGTCAAACTGCTGCAAAAGTTCCTAATTGTTTACCCTTAATTCCTGTACCTCCCTCATTGTGGTGGGAAGGTATCAGTTTGTACACCAGCTCCAAAACATTTTGAGTAGCACTGGTCTAAATTATAAGCGGTTTTGAAATTTACAAAGGAACTTCAGTGTTGTTTTGTGACCCAGGAAGTCAGCACAAAGAAGGTAGAGGTAAGAGGGAGAAAAACCACTCATGGAAGGATAGCATGCACTAAGACACAGAGAAAACTCTATTTCTTAGGGTGGCTGCCATCAACTATGCAGTAAATGTTTGTGTGTGGTATTATCTTAGCAAATGTAGAAATTAAACAAGTGAATCCTCACTTCTGAGAGACTGGTCATCTAAGTCAATGAAACAGCTAAACATAGCTCATGTAGGTACAAAGTAATTTATATATGTATGAAATATAGATAAGTACCCACATATACATACAGATATGCATATCTTTAATATTTTATATATTGAAGAGCACACATGTTATACATACATGTGTACATGTACACACATACGTGTTCACTTGTGTTTCTTTTCTAGTGTATATCCAGGACTAATTATTATTGATTTTACACAACCACACCAATACCCTCTTCTACAGGATTCTTTGTAGGTACTAAGGAGTGGGATATAGGAAAGGTAGTTTAGAAGTGGTCTATAGTAAACCTTTATTTGTTTATTTGTTTTAGCTTAGTGATGTATATCTTATCTAAAGGGATGTACACCTTTATAAAACCCTCTGTAAGTCATTTGGCATTGTATAAACAGCTCAGTGATCCATGTCATAAAACAACACATCAAGGATATATTTTATTACTTCATTCAGCAAACAGCTTAAATATTAATTCTGTTTACTACAGGAACTTAAAGAAAAAAAATTCAGCCGTGGCCAAAGGTCACAGTAAGAAGCAGTCAGATGTCGGTTGAGGGACTCACTGCTCTCTCTACTCCCCATCCCAAACTCTCCTCATTTACCCTGAAAAAATGGCCAGCCTGAAGTGTAAATGCAACTGTAGTCTTCTTCCTATAGGTCACCTGATGACATCCCCAAAACCACCTTGTTCTAAACTTAGAACTTCTACTGATTAAATTCAAACCCCATAGAGAATACTCCAAATAGGGAAAATTTAGGTAAGAAAGATTAGTTTAGCTCTTTCAGGAAGTAAAATTGTTTATTTATTTTTTTAGATTCCATTTACCCTATTTTGTTAATGAAAGGCAAAAATTCTTCTACATCAATAAAAAAGTGATTCGAATCTAAATTCTCTGATAACAAGAGCTTATCAGAGAATTTAGATGTGATAATTTAAATTTAGATAATTTAATTCTCTGGAACAAGAGCTTAAATATTTTTCTCTTGGTTATAGAAAGACGTTCATTTCAAAATCTTCCAATGTCTTACTTTTATCTGTAAACAATTTATATTATAGTATTCAAACAGGGTTTAGCATTCTTAAAACAACATATCAGAAAACAGTGCTATGTAACCTCAGTGATAATATTTTAGAAGCCCTTATGGGGTATCTGTGATCAGTAGTTAAGTGGGAGGTCTATATTTCTTACAGAAGTAAAGGTGGTCTGGAGAAGAAAATGATTAGCAATAATACAAGTATTGCTTATAGGATATAGAGACAAAAGCATGACAGAGAGATTCACTCAGTTTGCAAAACCAAGGAAAAAAGGCAGGAAATGCTTCACTACCTATCTGTTTCTTTCTGTGGGAAAATGTATTTTTTTCTGAAATATTATTTTAAAAAACCTGAAATGTCACTTGCAGCAAGCTTCCAGCTGAGGTAGATGACCTTACCTGCCTTTTTCTGCATTAGGAATTAGTTATTTTTTTCATAAGCATGTTCTCATGTGTAACAGCTAAACAACTTAAATATTTGTTAACCAAAACTTAAGGAAACTTCTTGCCTTTATTATAATATTGTTTTGTTCTACTCCTGCATTGTTTCATTACTTCAAAAACATCTGAATTTTCATTCACTTTCTTACCATTATAAGTGTCTCATGGGTGGAGATTCATTTCTGAAAGCCATAAAAAATTCATTTGATTCATAATGGAAGAACTGGTTGTGAATTACATTACCAGAGCTGTTCTTGATATGACTGTCCGTTAAAATAAAACTCAATAGTTGAGAAACTCCCTTGAAATTATAAAAGAATTTTTTTAAAGTTACTGATTTGAAGGACTGACTTTATTATTGTGTCAATCAATATGCCTAAGCAATAGGTCTATTCTTCTAAATCCTGAATAAATAGCCCATTAAAAAATTCTGAAAAAATCGTTTTCAACCAGAAAGAGTAGCTACTAAGTAATATGTAAAACCAATTAGATGTGTGAAGCGTTTAAATTTAAAAATTTAAGAACACTGAACAAAACATCTTATACTTTCTTCTACAAAATAAGCTGAAAAGTCATCTCTAAAGTCTCCAGACATCATGTCACAAACCATAGTACTATTAAAGATAAAAAATGTCAATAGAAGGATCCTTCAAATACCCAATGAATTAAAAATTACATTTACTTTGTCCTGAATGGAATCTTAGATAGGGAACTTTATTTACATTGAATCTTAATGAAGCCACCAGAGGAACTGACCATAGGGGCTCCAAATTTCTACCTGAGAAGGATTTAGTGGTCAATATGTGATTGGAAGAGGTCTTTGAGGCTGAACTTGCAAAGTACTGTACATAAGACCAATAGTTCATGACTTATCCACATCAAAGAAGAGGGAATGAATGATGGAGGGAAGAGATGTCAGGAGAATAGAGGTAATATAGAAGGAAACCGAAAACAAAGCAGGAAAGGGAGCAATAATAGTCTCCACACACTCCCGCTTTGGTTCCAAACAAATTATGTGAAGATATTTTTTCAGCATTAATCATTCAAGAGAAACTGGTCTGGTTTACCTTATTAAGCTCCTTATTAAACCCCTAAAAAATAACTGCCTCCCAGCTGTAGAGAAGAAAACATCAGGGCCAATGGACCTATCCTGGACTCGAATTCTGTTTCTCCACTTATTAATTGCACAACTTAATTTCTTAGTTTCTTAGTCTCTCTCAGATTTTTTCTTCATCTTCAATTGGAAATATTAATAATCAGCCCCTAGAATGGTGCCTGGAACATAATAAGCACTCAATAAATGAATGGATGATGGAATGAATGCTTACCTTGCATAGGTAATATAAAGATCAAAATAAGAGAGTATATGCAAAATGTCTGACATCCAGTAGGGATGCAACAAAGATTAATGTTCTTTTTATTTCACTCCTCCCACCATAATCACAACCTCCCTCCTATTCTTTAATGAATTAAAGTAAAATAAGCCAATTGTTTAAGGCAAATCTCTACTTGGTTCTTTTCTAAATCCCAGAGAAACAGCAACTAAGGGAGGTAAGAAGAGAAGAGACAGTGATAGGAAATCAAGAGGTTCCTTCCTTTTCCTCCTTAAGTATATTTCAATAAAAGTAAGGCATAACAGCTCATGCCTATAATCTCACCACTTTGGGAGACAAAGGAGGCAGGGTCACTTGAGGCCAGGAGTTCAAGACTAGCCTGGACAACATATTGAGACTCCATCTCTACAAAAAAAAATTAAATTAGCCAGGTGCAATGGTGCATACCAGTTTAGTCCTAGCTATTAAGGAAGCTGAGGCAGGAGTCTAAGGCTGCAGTGAGCTGAAATCACACCACTGCACTCTAGCCTGGGTGACAAAGGAAGACCCTATCAACAAAAAGAAGTGAGCAATAACTATAGCCACAGGCAGAGCTATCATTGGAAGTTTCCTCAGAGCATAGCCTGTCCCAATCTCTGGTGATCTCTCTTATCCAACATTGACCAGAGTTTTGGGTCCAGGCTCTAGGGACACCAAGGCACAGGCAGACATGGGCAGTGACCCGTGATGAGGCTGTGACTTTGCTGGTAGGGCCTGGACATGAGTGGCAGTGATCAACTCCCAGCTCTATCCTTTCCTTCTCCAGTCTTTCTCAAGGGTAATACATCATAGGACCTTTAAACCCCAAAAAGTGCATTCACAGATGACTCATGCCTCACCATGACACTTAAAATCACAGGAATATTCCTGGCCCCCTGTGATATTGAGGCAGACAGAGTCAGCTGGGAAAGCACAGCTGTACCCTCGCATGATCCCTGAGGCTCAAACCCAATACATATTGGACTTGCTGAAGTCCTGAAAGCCCTGCTTTCAAATGCATCATTATGTATGAGAGTATTTTGGCATCATCACCAGCTTTGTCCTTTTTACTACAGCAGAATCGGGGAAACCAGGAATAAAGACTATTTTAGTGCATTGGTAACTCATGTTCTTCACAACAGGAGGAATAAATTTAGGTCATCAGAACTATAATGCCTTTATGAAAGATACTGTCACCTAATGATACAAAGCAAAAGTTGACAAAAGGCATTCTTAGTCTGTCTTCTTTGCCCTTATTAAATTCACCTCCTATGAAGTTAGAACTCAAAAAGAAAATCAGCATTAAAGCTTCCCTGTGTCTTTGTAACACCCATGAACAGCATATGCTATCATATTAGCTACAAGCATACAGCAAAATAATACGAATGGAAGAAAAATACTTCTTTACTGGAACAGGGAGAAAGCAAAGCCTGTGGCGACAAAAATGCCCCTCCCAATCTTTCAGGCAACTCTTCCGCAATGAATTAATAGCACGAGACTGGTGCTATTAATGGTGTGATGGCTTATGCCTTTTATACCAGCACTTTGGGAGGCCAAGGCTCGTAGATCACTTGAATCAGGAGTTCGAGACCAGCCTGACCAACATGGTGAAACCCTGTTTCTATTAAAAAAAATACAACCAGGTGGGGTGGTGCTCACCTGTTGCCCTAGCTACCTCAGAGGCTGAGGCAGGAGAAACACTTGAACTCAGGAGGCAGACACTGCAGTGAGCTGAGATTATGCCAAAAGCACTCCAGTCTGGGTGACAGAGTGAGACTCCATC
>NW_016107391.1:11390016-11457229 GCF_001604975.1 Cebus imitator | reverse complement strand
AAACCATAGTATGAGACTGTAAAAAAGGGGGGAAAATGTACCTTCCTAAATTTTAATCCTACTTTCCTCTTTCTGTCAAACAGTTCTCTTCCTTCTCCTTCGTGACATCTGAAAGTGGTTCACTGTGCCAAATGAATGCAGAAAAGCCTTTATATAGGAGGTGAGATGCCATATCCTCAGAATCACTTAATGTAGGCTTACTGAAAAGGGAGATGTAAAATATATATTTCTTAAGCTTGTCTTTTAGGCCAGCATTTTAGCCACCAAAGAGCTTTCACATCAGACAGGCTTCCTTTATTTTTTTTTTATTTTTTTTTTGCCAGACAGAGTCTCTATCACCAGACTAGAGTGCAGTGGCACAGTCTTGGCTCACTGTAACCTCTGCCTCCTAGGTTCAAGAAATTCTCCTGCCTCAGCCTCCTGAGTAGCTGGGACTACAGGCATACACCACCACGCCCAGCTAATTTTTGTATTTTTTACTAGAGATGGGGTTTCACCATGTTGGCCAGGGTTGTCTCGATCTCTTGACCTTGTGATCCGCCTGCCTTGGCCTCCCAAAGTGCTGGGATTATGGGCATGAGCCACCATGCCTGGCTAAACAGGCTTTCATTCTGATCAGAAATGTTCCCCTTATTAGTTGTGTGGCCTTGGAAAATTTGCTAAACTTTCTGACCCTTGATTCTCCTTCTGTGAAAGAGGTTCGGGGAAAAAAATAGTGTTTTGTGAGTTTAAATGTAATCATATATATCTGAGGCTATAGTGAACATATTATATGATTCGGCATAGTTAGAGCTTTCTGAGCAAATTAAAGCAATTGCTGGAGGTTAAATTATGACTGATTTAGATACCTAGAGAACTCCAGAGGGGGGGGGGACAATCTGCACTGTAAAGCTGGAGACCCTCATGTCATCTCTTTCTCCCGGAGAGATTTATTTATATTCCAAAGGACTAGGTGAGAATTCAGGATCCTTCCTATTATGTTGCCAAGGAGACCCTCTCAGGAGGGGAGGAGGATGGCATAGATAACCCACATTCATTATTTTAGGATTCCTCACCTAAAATATAGACTCCTAGGTGTAGGGTTTTAATCTATCTGGCTATCATTATTTTCTGTGAATAAATAATAATAGCATTCCTCCTAAGAACTGAAATAAGACAAGGATGTCCACTGTCACCACTCCTATTCAACATAGTGTTGGAAGTCCAAACTAGAGCAATCAGGCAAGAGAAAGAAATAAAAGGCATCCAAATTGGAAAAGAAGAAGTCAAATTATCTCTATCCACTGATAATATGACCTTATACTTAGAAAACGCCAAAGACTCCTCCAAAAGATTCCTAGATTTGGTAAATGACTTCAGTAAAGTTTCAGGATACAAACAAAATCAGCATATGAAAATCAGTAGTATTTCTATACACCAGTAATGATCAAGCTTGAGAACTCAATCCCATTTACAATTGCTACCAAATAAAAAAAATACCTAGAAGGTATTTTACACAAGAAGGTTAAAGATCTTGTTAATGAACCACAGTTGGGTACACTCGCCTGGTGTGGTAAGGCCAAACATCCACACTGAAGTTTGCAGCTCGAGAAAAGGAGGATGTTTATTTGCAAAGTGCCAAGCAAGGAGAATCAGGCAACTCACTCAAAACCTGACCTCCTCAATAGCTTGCAAGCAAGGTTTTTTAAAGGCAGGGGGAAATTTCAGGAAAGCTGAAGTTACAGGCAAAATTACAATTCAACACAGGGAGTACCTGGAGGTTATACATTTGTTTGGCCTACAAAGGAGGATTATTTGAAGCAAGGGCTTGCAGGTCATTCATAGGTAGATTTAAAGATTTTCTAATTTGCAATTGGTTACAGAAAAGAAGCTTTGTTTATAAATTGGGGGGTCAAAAGAAAAAAATGTTATCTCTGGCATGTGAGAATGACTTCCTCCAGGCCCTCAGAAAGAACTGTGGAACAAAGAGCAAAGGTCAGAGTTCAGTCCTCAGTTCCCCCTTATCTGAGGTCTATGTGCCAGCCAATTTGTTTGGTGGGGGTCTGGATTTCTGAAAAAAACTCAGGGACATACATTAAGATGTTACTTTTAGTTTCTGTAGGAGACCAAACATCCCATAACTCCAATTTTTTTGGCTATTGTTTTAAGCCACTATTACCTTCTTGCTTATTAAGTTGCTCAGTTACATCTCAGGGCTAGCTAGGTTCCTTGAATTTCACTCAAAGGAATAAGATTTTCCTTTCTTTCCATGCTTGGTGAGACTGCATGCCCCTAAGAGGTGTCTCTGCTCCATCTCAGTGTTCACAAAGAAAAGTACAGAATGCTAATGAAAGAAATCATAAATTACACAAACAAATGGAAAAACATCCCATGCTTACCGATTAGAAGAATCAACATCATGAAAATGATCATACTGCCCAAAGCAATCTACAGATTCAACACAATTCTTCCTATCAAAAAACCAATGTCATTTACAAAAATGTCAATAGGAAAAAAGTTGATGTCAATAAAAAAAAAAAAAAAAAACAAATAACCCTATTAAAAGTGTACAAAGAACATGAATAGACATTTTTCAAAAGAAGACACACAAATGGCCAAAGAACATGAAAAATGTTCAACATCGCTAATATCAGAGAAATGCAAATCAAAACTCCAATGAAATACCATCTTATACCAGTCAGAATTATTATTAAAAAGACAGAAAACAACAAATATTGGTGAGGATGTGGAGAAAAGGTACACTTATATACTGTTGGGAGGAACATAAATTAGTACATCCTCCATGGAAACAGTATAGAGATTTCTCAAATAACTAAAAATAGAACTACCATTCAACCCAGAAATCCCTATAGTAAGCATCTACCCCAAGGAAAAGAAATCATTATATTAAAAAGACACCTGCATTCATGTTTATCACAGCACTATTCACAATAGTAAAGTCATGGAGCCAACCTAAGTGTCCATCATCAGATGACTGGTAAAGAAAATGTGATCTATACAAACCATGGAATACTATTCAGCCATGAAAAATAATGAAATTGTGCCTTTTGCAGCAACATGGATAGAAGTGGAGCCCATTATCTAAAGTGAAATAACTTAGAAATAGAAAGTCAAATACTGCAGGTTCTCACTTATAAGTGAGACACATGAGCATACAGAGTGGAATAACATAGGAGACTCCAAAAATGGGAAGGTGTGAGGGGGAGAAAGATAAAAAATTACCTTTATGTACAATTTACACTATTCAGGTGATGGTTACACTAAAAGCCAAGACTTCGACTTTGTTACAGAGCAATATACTCTGCTTCAGAAACTTCATGCATGCACTCAGGATAATATCAGTAAATATAAATATTTTTTAAATGTCATAAAATATGGCTTATCTAGTCAAGTACCTGACATGTATAGATACTTAATAAATAGTAGTTTTCTTCAAGTTGAATTTTTAAACAAAATTTCAGTCATAGAAACTCATTTTGAAATGCATACTTAGTGTTCTTTCCTAGTCAGGATTTCATTATGACATTTATAGGTGAGTCTCGCATTAATAAAATCTGACAGTCACATAGCCATATCTGAAACAGATAAATCAGGAACAGTTGTTCATATTACAAATGGACTTTTCATTTCCTATTAGAAAGCAGGCATGCGTAAGGGGCACTCTTTCAAGTTAATAAAATTTCATCTTTTACTTAAAATGGCCCACAAAAATATCCCCTGTCTGATATACAAATTTGTAGAGTATTTGGCTATTATTAGCTACAGAAACTCCAAGGGACAATAGAAACATTAAAGACTATATGTACTGATTGTTATACTAGTAGTGTTGGTAGTAGTAATAAGTACTAGAAATAATCATTATGGCAATAACAATAATAATTAACATTCAGTAACTACCTAATAAATGCCAGATACCATGCTAGCTTACATGTTTTATTTCATATTCACAAGCTTCTCAGTTACATGTCCTCTATTTTACAAATGAGAAAAATGAGTTTTAATGAGGCCAAATAATCTGTTCAATTTATACAGGCATTAAATATTAGAGACTTTAATACGGACCTCTCTGAGGCACAGACCACAGACATAATCACTATGCACCGTTTTCCCCTTGCTCCTTCTAGGAGATAATCCAGGTAGAAACTTAGGTAGTCTTAGGACAAAAGAGGCTGCTGGAGCTAGCTATAGTAGGCATACGACTTTGGCTTCTAGCATTCCCCAGGTATCATTTTTGAAACTATACAGCCATAAAAAGATTTGCAATTTCTGTAAATTATCAGAAATGAAAAGGAATCACACACAGTGACAGATGAATTTCTTATAATACTTCTAATATAAAATAAATTCTCCAAATAATGAGTTAATTACATGATACATGCATGTGCTCAGACACACACATATACATACATCTTCATATGCTTTTACACAGAGGTACCCACACACACACACACACACACGCGCGCACACACACACACACACACACACACACGTTTTGAACATTCAGACCTCCAAGGAAAAAGACTTTTAATGCCCATAAACAGAAGCAGAGTTAGCATATCTCAGAATCTACATCAGTTTTTTTTTCTTTCTCTTTATAGTTCTATGTATTTGTCTAGGAACACCTGCTCCCACCCAGGTATTTGTCATCTATATGAATAATTTCAGTTGCTAAGGGGAAACATCTTATTTCAAGTGTTGGTCCAGCTCATCTGATGCTTTCAAATAGTGAAGTGTGTGAGCTCTTCTGCCTTTCTTGGCTAGATGTGGGATCAGCCTGCAGCAGTAGATAGGAGCAAGATAGAAACCAATTCCTCTCCAGACGAAATCACTGTAAGCCAAAATGACTGTATCAGATAATTTTCAAAATTACAGATAAATGAGAATAAATCAAGGGTTATGTTTAAAGAAAGGAGTTCATGTAAAGGCCAAAAGATAGAAGAATAGAAGAAAAAAAAGATGTCAAAAGAAACTGGAAGATAAATCAGCCTATCTGAGTATCTTACCTAGAATCACACTTGTCAAATCCCACTTTAATTATAGTATGTTCAAAGACAGCAGAGAAATAGTCAAAAAGGAGTGTAGGGATTGTAGGAAAGCTTCCCTTCTTCTCTCCCTGACATTTCACTGGAATCAACTGATAACAGACAGATTGACAGGAGAAAAGACATAAATGGAACCATACAAAATATGAGACTCAAAGAAGGGCCAGATGGTTGAGGCTTAAATGCCCTCTATGTAGAGGAGAGGGAAAATGGGGTGGTGGGGCTGTAAGAAATTTTAGAGGGGTAGTACATTATTTTAGAGGGAATGAATGAGCCTGAAAACAAGACAATGGTGTGTAAATTATTCTCTCTGAATGCTGGATGAGACCAAAGACAAACTATAGTTTATGTATAGGTTACAGAAAGGTGAGCATCAGGAAATTCACTGTGAACAAAATTGGTCTTATTAGGCAGATAAATTCTCCCAGGTAATCTCTTGAAGCTGCCATCAGAATACTTGAAAAGTCAGTCTGGGTGTGACTAAAAGTCAACTTTTAGTCTTTTCTCCATGGTTAAACTTTCTGGGATATTTAATGAGATTCCCAGGGTAGGAGCTTAAGAGAAGTGCATTTTTTTTTAACAAGAAGTTTCCCCAGTCAGATAAGGAAATTCCAGAGAGCCACCTCTGTGCTTGGGGAGGAGAAATAAGAGAACATTAGACAGACAATTTTGAGGAAGCTTCTGAGGTCTTCCAATTTCCCTTAATTCAAAACAACTCAGTATGTCAAATCACTACACTTTTGGGTATTGTTCTCCAAGCCCCAACAGGAGCTAAGGACCTTTTCATTAGAGACACATCTAAACTGATGTTTTGAGAGGAAAGACTTCTAAGTTAGTGAAATATGAAGGAAAAGCTCTTTTGGCGTGCATTTGTTAGTGCAGAGTAGTAAAGACTTATAATCCAACACATAATATAAAAAGCAATCTAGTCACCTGCCCTATGTATATAAAAAATGCATTTGTGAACAGAATCTTCTTACCAGTAAATGAGGGAAGGCATGAGTCCAAGAACAGATTGTTCCCCAGTTCCAGTTCAATTTGGAAAATACAGTTCTCTGACCAATCTTGTTAACTGCTTATTTGTATTTCACTCAGCTTTTCTCAGCATTGTCTCATATAAATATCTCTGACCTCTGGAAAAACACAAATACCAACTAGAGAGAACCATTCATGTTTATCTCCAATGCACACATAATTACTGAACTATTAGCTTGGTCTGATAACTAAAATTCCAGGAAGCAAAGTAAATTCCTCCCTTCAGCAGACTTTCACAAGAATTGTTATAAAGGGTCTAGCTACTAATCATGAAATGCCCATTGTGGCTGGAGAGTTTATATAGTTTCCTTCAAATCTTGTCACAACCTGATGAGATAGGTACTATGATTCATTATCATGGCAAGGAAACTGAAGCAAAGTTAACTGTCCAAGGTTACATTGGAATGGAAGAACTGATACTTGAAACCAATGCTCTTCATTTCATTCAAGCCTGTATTAGTCCGTTCTCACACTGCTATAAAGAAATACCTGAGACTTGGTAATTCATAAAGGTTTAATTAACACACAGTTCCACATGGCTGGATAGGGGCCTCAGGAAACTTAGAATGATGGCAGAAGGGGAAGCAGGCACCTTCTTCACAAGAGGGCGGGAGAGAGAAAAGTGCAAGCGGGGGAAATGTCAGATGCTTATAAAACTGATACAGGAGACAGAAAGAAATGATTTAGGCAGATAGTGAGGGCAAAAGAGTCCCTAGCAGAACTACTCTTCTAGCAAAAAGCAGTCCAAGAAATTACCTCTTTTCTAACAAAGAGAAGCCTGGAAGATCGAGCTGCAAACATAGTTAAGGAAGCTGGAAGCTTGCATGGGGGGATGCCGGCAGCTGCACTGATAGAAAGGGCTACCTGGGGCCAGGCATGTCCACCATGGGGGCTCCACCTTCCCTTTTTTGTTAGCACATGCACAGTAAGAAAGAAATAAGCCATATGGAGTACCTCAAGCAGAGGACCTACATACATAATAAAAGATTGGGTGGGGGCTGCCAGAGAGATTCACACCCTATGCAGATGGCACACTGGGTCCTAACCAGTTTTTTACACCCTATATACGTAGATCAGATACTGCTTCCCCACTAGCTCATCTATAAAAACCTTTGCATTTCACTGTGCATTGGCAACCCTTTTTTCTGGGACCCCTCTTTGTAGCCAAGTGCTATTCTCTTCATTTTGCTTATTAAAATTCTGCTCTAAACCTCACCATTTGCGTGTATCCATGTCCTTGATCTCTGTGGCCATGAGACCAAGAACCTCTGATGTCACCCCAGACAATGAAACCACTACAAAATCATGAGATTTTGCCAGAACTCACTCACTATCACGAGAATAGCATATGAGAAACTGCCCAAATTATTATCACCTCCCTCCCTCAATACGTGGGGATTATAGGTCCCTCCCTTGACATGTGGAGATTACAATTTGAGATGAGATTTGGGTGGGGACACAGAGAGAACCCATATAAAAGTTCCCTGGAAACCTGTAATTTTAAATGTGGCAAAAATGTTCCTCTAAGTAATAAACAACATGTAGAGCCTCTAGGTTTCCAAATGAGTGTCTTTTCAAAACAGAAAACCCTAAGCACCTGGGAAAGGAAAACTTTCCAAAATAACTTCAAGGGCTGCATGCTTATTTAAATAGCAAGATGCTTCTGTAAAAGAAGCCAAGCGGAGTCAGATTTTCTCCAGAGCTTCAAGGTGAAGACAAATAAAGTTCACAGTATCATTACAGATAATGAAAATCATCAACAATTTCTTGCCTCCACTGTCTCTTGTTAATACTTTTGTCATGCAGATTGTCCTAATTTGACTTCAGGATTTTTCCTCTTATTGTTGCCAAGTATTATAAACACAATGAGATATGTTATAAAGTGGTATTCTGGGTCTTTTATTGCCATTATTATTTTCATTTAGTTTTTGAAATTAGATTTGACTTTACCAGCTAAGAACAGAGCTCTTCTCCATCTTTTCACATACTGCGTACCAGTCAGAAATCCCCTGGCATATAACCTCTTGCTCATCAGCTTTGCAAAGCTGCCCTGGAGGAAGAGTCATGGCAAACAGAAAAACACCTGTAAAATTCATTAAAATCTCTTCTGAGAATGATGTTTCTCTGGGACTGAGCCAGATTTACTAGGTGACAAACACACCCTTCTGGGCATTCAATTTATTGGCAAAGTTTGCTCAATTGCTCAGTAGTCTCCCTGTAACCCTCACTAATGGCAATCCCACACGTGTCCTTTTATTTAAAGCAGGCCAAGTCAGAATTAGCTGAATCATCCTGTCCTAAGGAAAGGAGCAGTGTTGAATACCTGAAAAGCAGTAAGGCATCCTCAAAAGATATTTAACTTGTTTTTGAGCCAGGCACCCTAATGTGAATCTGAGCTCTGTCTTGAATTCACTAAATGTTGTTAGACAAACTAAGTATCTATTTAATTTCTACCTATCAAATGGAACTCCTAGGGTGCTTGTAAGTATAAAATGAGACAATGTCTTTAAAGCAAACTTGTCCACATGAGGCCCAGGATGGCTTTGAATGTGGCCCAATATAAATTGGTAAACTTTCTTAAAACATGAGATACTTTTGCAATTTTTTTTAGCTCATTAGCTATCATTAGTGTTAGTGTATTTTACGTGTGGCCCAAGACAATCCTCCTTCTTCCAGTGTGGCCCAGGAAAGCCAAAAGATTGGACACCCTTGCTTTAAAGTATTTAGTATAATGCTTGGTGTTTAGTGCAAATTTAAAATAAATGTATGTTTGTATCTGTATTTAAAATTCAGAATCATTGACAAAGTGAAAAAGGATGGTTTTGCCAAAAATAAGGATTTTACGGCTTGGTGAGTTTGTTAAATACAGCTTTAAACACAGCAAAACAGATTTCTTTTACTAAAGATGTCCAAAAGCTTTTATTATGTTAATATGCATTATTAACTTGCTGAAAGGGGCTGTAATTTTAAAAAAAAAAAAATTGAGCTTCACCAATGACAATCAGACACTCAAATGTCAAATCATCATTCATAAAAGTGTCACATAGTGGGATTCAAGGGAGACCAAGAACAATTTCACCTCAATCTGAAAGAAAAAACACCAAAGGCAAGCAAAGTAGCCCCCTGAGGAAGGAGAGTAGACTCAGAGATAAAGTATTCTAGGGCAAATTACCTAAAAGTAAGCTGTTACCTAGCCCTGCACACTCCCCAGCCCCTTTGGGAAACAGCCAGTACCAAGACAGAGAAACCAAGATGGAGAAATATCTGGGGTGTTCCCTGGGGCTTACTTTTCTCAGCAAGGAAAATAACTTTCTAAATCTACTAAGGACGATGCTGGGAGGACCAAATGAGATATAGTATGTTTTAAAATACCAAATGGTTCGACATTGTTATTTTGAATGTAAGCTGGGACTACTTAGCAAGAAGCAGGTAAAGATGAAGTCAGTATTTACTTCAAAATCTTTTGAAATAATAAAATGGAACTTGTTACTTAAAGTGTGGTCTACATTTTTACAAGATATCTGGTTAACTCAGATACACATTAAATTTTGAGATTTATAGTGGACACAGTAGAAACCTAGTAGACGCCAACCATAAGAAAATGAAACTAAAAATGAAATAAAATATAAAAACTTCAAAACCTGTCCATGTAGAATTTTTTAAACTTTCTCTTTAATTACTCTTTGTGGTGTTATAATATATAGATTGGTTTTCATCCACAGTTCCTGGCTCATAACACCCATAGTCCTACTTGCAATCTTTTGTTATAATGTTGGGTATATTAGGCCTCAGGAAACAGAATCTCTCTACTGCCTTCCTTTCACCTTTCCCAAGGCAGGACTCTAATCTCCCCCACCTTTCTGACTGTGGGCCTTAGGATCCTTTCCAGAGAAGGTCCCACCACACTAAAGGAAGAAATGATGACATCTTCAAGCTTCCATAAAAACCCAAGAGGACTGGGTTCCAGAAGCTTCCAGTAGCCAAACGCATGGAGATTCCTGGAGGTGGTCTGCCCAGGGAGGAAATGGAATCTCCATGTCCCTTACCCTCTACCTCACCATATGTATCACTTCATCTATATTCTTTGCAATGTCCTTGTTAGTAAACCAGTAAATATAAGTGTTTCTCTGGGTTCTATGAGCCACTTCAGCAAACCAATTGAACCCAAAGAGGGGGTTGTGGGGACCCCAACTTAAAGCTAGTCAGTCAGAAGTTCCAGAGGCCTGGACTTGTGACTGCAGGGAAGGAGGGAAGCAGTCTTGGGAACTGAGCCCTCCACCTATGGGTTCTGATACTTTCTACAGGTAGAGACTATTGGAATTGAATTAAAGGACACCCCGCTGGTGTCCACTACTTGGTTTTGGGAAAAAACACACATTTAGTTACAGAAGTCTTCTGTGTTGATTGTTGTGGTGGTGTGAGAGCAAAGGAAAAACACAATTTGAGGGAGTTTTTCCCAACACACTCTTGTGTCAAAAAAGAAATGCAAATAGAAATTTCAGAATATTTAGAAAATAATGACTAAGCACCATGTAGTCAGGTCACTTGAAATATAGCTAAAGTACTCGAGAAAAATCTAACAATTTTAAAATCTACTTTTAAAATATAAAAAATCTTAAAACTTAAGCATTTTCCTGTAGAAAAATTTTTAGAGATTCAGATTCTGTTTGGTTATCAGCTAGAACCTTAGGGATAAGGGTAACTGCAAAGGTCTGTTCAAGTCGGGTTTATAATGAATGCCCATCAAATGACTCTGGGACTCCAAAAGAGCTATACCCACTGTATAATGTTGAATGAAAAAAAATGTTATCCTAAGAGCTAAATTAGAGCAAGGAAAATTTTCTGTCTCAACCTAGTCACTGGATGAAACAACAACAACAACAATATATTAAAAATGTGAAACATACAAATTAGAAATAATACAAAATATATCAATAATCACGAATAAAAGGGAATATCTGTCCTTCTAACATGTAAAGAATGTTGGATCAGATTATTTATAAAATATCCAAATATATTTTCCTATTTAAAAATCACATGTCTAAAACATGAAGACCACAAAGGATAAATAAATATCTTGATAACAGGAGGTAGTTTTACAGCTTAGAGCAAGATGCCCAAAGAGGTAAGGTTTCTGCCCTTCTACAGAGACAAAGATAGGGACACTGTTTCCATGCCTACATTTCATAGGGATGCCTTCCAGGTTCTTCAGAAAGACATTACTGGGTTGTAATTTGGCAAGACGCTATTTAAAAAAAAAAAAAAAATTATCTCAAAAGGGCCTGATAAAGAACTTACAAGATTTTTAAAGTAAATGATCCAGGAAAAGGGAGATTAGGGGCCCAGAGTCAGGAAGAAGCCCCTAAAGTTAACTCAAGCTAAGGGGAACCTGGAGGCCACCTTCATCAAAGGTTAGACAGTGACAGCTAAGGCAAACAAAATAATTAAACATACAAAAATATTTAAATTACAGAATTAACAAGTCTAATGTAATGGACATATACAAAATATTGTAAAGACCAATTAGAGAATAAACCTTTTCAAACATTCTCAACACAATAATAAAAATTCTTTCTTCTTTCTATATATGTAAGTCTCAAAACACATCAAAGAAATGGTAAACCATAATGTAAGTCTTAAAACACATCAAAGAAATGGTAAACTATAGAACAGATCTCTGGTCACATGAAATTAACTTACATATCAATAGCAAAATGACAATTAGACAAATACAAACATAGCTACAAGAGAGGCTTTTGAATGCCCTCACCACAAAGAAATGATCAATACATAAGGTGATGGATATTAAATACTCTGATTTTATCATTATATAACATGTATGTGTATCAGAATATCAGACCGTACCCCATAAATATGTAGAATCATAGTGTGAATGAAGACTTTTGTGAGCTTTGTCTTTCTAAATTGACTGGCATCATTCTATCTCTAATTTAATTTTTGAGTGTAACAAATGTTAATATTTAAGTACTCAAATTTATCTAAGAAAATGTTGGTCAAAGTATACAAAGTTTCCATGAATAAGTTCTGCAGATCCAACATACAGAATGGTGTCTACAGTTAACAATAATGTATTATATACTTGAAATCTGCTGAGAAGGAAGATCTTAAATGTTCTCACCACAAAAAGGAAATACAAGAAAGAACTATGTGGGTTAGCTTGATTGTAGTTGTAGTGATTATTTCTCAATGTATACATATATAAAAACTTTAAGTTGTAGCCCTTAAATATACATACTTCTTATTTGTTAATTATACCTCAAAAGTTGAAAATTGAGATTCATCTATCTAATTTTATTTTGGATCCATATTACAATACTATTGATTTTCAAATGGCTTGAAGTGTTCTGTACTATTGTACTAATAATAATTCCTCCTGGCTGAAGGAGTACAGGGAAATCTATGGTCACATGGACAGATTGGCAAAGAACTTTACCTGCTGCAAATAGGATTCAATTGAGTTCAGACTAACTGACTATTTACTTCATAGATCACTACAGGGCATAGTTCGTTGTCTCCAATAATGTACTACAAGCTAGGAAGTAAGCTGAATGAGATGTTAAGGCTCTATTATAACAAAAGAGGACTTTTTAAAAAATATTTTGTTCTGCCCTATTAGCTCTCTTTAGTGCACCTTAATTTCTGATTAAGATATAATGTATAACCAGATGCCATGCTTTAAGAACTGCTATATCTTTTTTTGCTTCAGAGAGAAAAGCTGTGTCACAGGATCACTTGAGTTGCCATTTTTCTAATGAGAGAATTACATGTACTTAGGCCAGCAACTTCTTTCAAGATCCTAACAATAACAGAGCGTGAAACATGTCTTCAAAGTGTCTTCACATGTTTTCATACATGTAACTACAGCTTGAACAATCATTGTAGCTTTAGGAACAAACTCTCAAAGAGGATATTGCTTAGCATTCAATCAGTTGACTCAAATTCTCGTGCTGACAATCTGGCACTATTCCTAAGCATTTTTTTCTACCTCTCAAAAAATTTTCTGAACAGCTGTCATCATATTGCACCGCACATTGAGACACTCTAGATTTTGGAAGATTTTTGCCACTTTAACTACTTGGCAAAAAATGAAACAGGAAAGAAGGAAGAGCAGACATCCGTATAGGAACTATAAATGCCTGGCCACTCCATTTGCTAACCTTTCTCATGAGCAACTACAAACAGATGGAGAAGATTCTTCATCTTCACAGCGTTATTCTAAATTTCCAAAATAGAACACATTCACCCTGACCATTTTCACCAATTGTAGTGATTTGTTTGACCTTATATCTTCAGAAGTTCATGGGCTTAAAGAGAAGAGGACATTAGGGCAAAACAAATTTGATTCCTTTCATCTTCTTTATTTGTTAATAAAATTGTTTACCTTTAACACAAAATGAATTAAAAACCAAAGTGAACATTTCATTATATTAAAAATACAATGTTACAAAGAAATTGCTAATTTGCCAATGGATTCGGAACAGAAGAGCACAGATAAAATGTGAAAGTAAAATGATGTGGTACAAAAATGTTTTGAATGTTTTTTTTCCAAAGCACATAACCTTTCTTTTTTCTTTATCAGTACTAAGAATTTGTATCCACATCCAAGTTTTCCAAAATCTACCATAGAATAGCCTTAAATGCTATCTAGAAAGATATTTTTATTTCCTTTAATATCAGTGATTGCAAGTCAGGACTTACTAGGTGAGTGGAAAAGGTAAAACCATATGAAATGCAACTATGGAATGAAGATATCAGTCTTTGACAAAATAAGAACCAATTTGGCATAGAGTAACCCCTTTCTAATGCCATTATTTAATAAATAGAAAGTATTACTGGAAGATTTTGAAAGCTTCTAGTAAACTGCCACAGGCAAAACACTGCAGAACTAAGTAATAAGGAAACATAGTCTTGACAACTAGTTCAACCATGGTTCTTCTTATATTTTTGGAATGATGAAATAAACAAAAGCAAAATAATCGTATAGATCAAGTATTTTCCAAAATGATCTAAGTCATTGCAGTGTTTTTCCTTAAAAGCCTGGCTATGTATTTTGATGTCCCAAGCAAACATTCAAAAGAGAACTTGTATTTGTTTTTTTATTGCTGTGTAACAAATTACCATCTAGTGGGAGTGACTATGACTAAAGGAGGAGTGTGGCTCAGAGAAAATCATGCCACTGCCCCCAACTACAGATTCAGAGTCATAGCCCAGAGATTTTGCCCAGGGGAAGAAGAAGGCCATAAACTAGAGAGCTCTGAAGTTCTCCACAAGGGAACTGACTTTATTATAGAAATGCAATGAAGAGCAGGCTTGTAGCTTCACTACAGATATAAACTAACCTATAGGTCAGCTAGTTTGCCGAAGGACCCCAGAAAAGGGAAAGCTAAGAAGGGCTTTCCTGGGATTCGAAGGGGTTTCAAACACTACTCCTGAAAAGGAGCCAGAATATAACTAGATCAGTCTGTGGCGTAATTTACATTCCAGGACATTGTTAAGGACAATAGAGCAATCAGCCAGCAATTAGTGGGGCTTAACAGGTGAGTATGATCAGGAGAAGAGGCAGTCAAAGAGATCCCTACCATAACATTGTGATACACCCAAGGCTGCACCCTTTGAGGAGCAAGATTAGAGGCTTCATCTTGCAGGGGGAAAATAGATTCAAATAATTCAACCATTCACTAAACAAATAAGTAAACAACAATAACAACCTTCATAGAAGAAAGAGGTGGACCAGTAGCAACCAACCCAGAACTGACACAATATATTATCAAAAATGTTCAATTTTCAACAAAAATTATGATACATCCAAAGAAACAGGAAAATGTGATCAATACACAGGGAAAATAGTAAGCAATGGAAACTGCCCATGAGAGCAATGTAATGACAGATTTAATTGACAAAGACTTCAAAGTAGCCATTATAAATATGTTCGAAGACCTAATAAAGAAAGATATGAAGACAATGCCTGACCAAATAGAGAATATCAATATAGAGACAGTAATTATCAAAAGAACCAAACGGAAATTCTGGTGATGAAAAGTACCAGTAACTGAAATGAAAAATTTACTAGAGGGACTCAACAGTAGATTTGAACTGGTAAAAGAAAGAATTAGCAAACTTGAAGATATATTAGTAAAGATTATGTAATCCAAAAAACAGACAGGAAAGAAAATAAAGAAAAATAAACAGAGCCTAAGAAAAATGCTTACCATTGATTTCATCAATATATATATAACTAAGTATCATATGAGAGGAGAGAGAGAAAAAAATTATTTGAAGAAGTACTAGCTAGAAATTTCTCAAATATAATGAAAAGAATTAATTTACATATTCAAAAAGTTCAGTGAAATCCAAAAATAAACATTTTTCTGAAAGGAACATTTAAAGTGTTCAAAGAAAAAAGCTATCAACCAAGAATCCTAAATCCAGGAAAAATAAATTTCAAAAATAGGGCAAAATAAAAAGACATTCTAGAACAAGAGAAACAGAAAATTTGTGTTGTCAGTAGACACAGACATTGTGTGTCTTGCCTTACAGGAAATACTAAAGGAAATTTTACAAGCTGAAAGCAAATTACCCTCAAAGAGTAAGTTAAATACACAGGAAAAAAAAGCCAACAGTAAATGTAACTAAATAGCTGTCAAAGACAGTATAAATGCATATTTCTTCTTTTTTCATCTCCTAACTGATTTTAAAAGTAATTTTATTCAACATGTATGTAATCTTATTGTTGGGCCTATAATGTGTAGAAATAATATATATTTGCCAATAACAACAAAAAGAAGATAAGACAAATGCTTAACTGCACTAAAGAAAGGATACCAGATAGTAATTTAAAAACACAGTAACAAATGAAGAAAACCCAAATAGGTAAATATGATAATTAATACAACAGATTTCATAAATACATACTTGCTTTCCTATCTTCTCAGCTTCCTCAAAAGACATAAAATTATACAAAACAAAAATTGTAACAATGTGTTGTTGGGTTTGCAACATAGAGATGCAGTGTTTATGACAATGATAGCACAAAAGGGGGAAAATAAAATAGAAGTATATAGAATCAACACTTCTATATCACACTGGAATTAAATTAATGTAAATCTGAAGTAGATTCTGGCAAGTTAAGATATATATGGTAAGCCCTACAACAAAAAAATGATTTAAAAAAATTAAAAAATATTTTATAGAGAATTGGCTGGGCATGGTGACCCACATCTGTATTTCCAGCACTTTGGAAGTCTGAGGCTGTTGGATCACTTAAGGTCAGGAATTCAAGACCAGCCTGACCAACGTGGTGACACCCTCATCTCTACTAAAAACCAAAAATTAGCCAGGCATGGTGGCACAGGCCTGTAGACCCAGCTACTCAGGAGGCTGAGGCAGGAAAATTGCTTTAACCAGGGAGGCAAAGGTTGCAGTGAGCTGAGATTGCACCACTGCACTCCAGCCTGGGAAGCAGAGAGAGACTCCATCTCAATAAAAGAAAAAAAATATTATGGAAAATTACCAGAGAAATTAAAAGGTTATATTTAAAAATATTCACTTAATAAAAAAGAAAGCAGTAAAGTAGGAATAAAGAAACAAAAAAGACATGAGATATATAGTAAACAAAAAGTAAAATTGCAAGCACAAACCCAACTTTATTGATAAGAACATTCATGTGCATGAGTTAAACAATCCAATCAGAAAGCAAAAATTGTTAACTGTATTAAAAATAGTAAGATCCAACTATGTGCTGTATCAAAGATGCACACTATAAATTCAAAGATACAAACAGACTAAAAAATGGAAAAAGATATATCACACAGAAAGAAACCATAACAAAGCTAGAGTGGCTATACTAACATTAGATGAAATAGACTTTAAAACAAAAAAAGTTAATAGACACAAAGACAGATATTTCATAATGATAAACAGTAAGCCTAAAGTCCATCATAAGGATCTAACAACTATAGATATGTACCTAATAACTGAGCACCAAAATACATGAAGCAAAAACTTACAGAAATGTAGAGAAAAAGAAGCAATTCAACAGTTCCAATTGGAGACTTCAATATCTCATTTTAAATAATATATAGAAAAAAAATCACAGAAGATAAACAAGGAAATTAAGACTTCAACAACATTATAAACCAACTGAACCTAACAGACATTTGTAGACTATTCTACTCAATAACAACAGAATATACATTCTTTTCAAGGGCACATGGAACATTATCCAAAATAGATGACATGCTAAACCTTAAAACAAACTTCAATAATATTATCCAACCTCAATGGAATAAAATTAGAAAACAATAGTAGAAATGCATAAAAATTAAACTATATACTTTTAAATAATGGGTCAGAGAAGAAATCACAATGAAATTAGATAACTTTTTGAGATGAATGAAAATGAAAATACAGAATACCAAAACTTATGGATACAGCTCTAAAACAGTGCTTACAGAGGGATTTTCAGTTGCAAATGTCTGTTAAAAAATAATAAAGATTTCAAATCAATATCATAACATGTCACGTTAAGATACTGGGCACTGGGGTGCAAACTAAACCTAAAGGTGGCAGAATAATAAAGATTATACATAGATAAAAGAAATGGCATTTTTTTGAACTCCTAGCCTATTATATAAACATTTTAAAAAATAGAAAATATTAGCAAAACCAAAAATTGCTTATTTGAAAAGATCAACTAAACTAATAAATTATTAGCTAGACTGACCAAAAGAGGACTTAAATTACTAAATCAGGAAGATAATAAAGGACATTATTACTAACCTTTCAGATATAAAAAATGATTAAAAATTAATGCTATGAACAATGTTTGCCCATAAACTAGATGAAATGGAAAAATTCCTAGAAAGACAAAAACTATCAAAATTGACTCAAGAAATAAAAGATCATCTGTACAGGTCTATAACCAATTTTAAAATATATTTAAAATATATAAATTTTATATATTTAAAATATATAAATATATATTTTAAAATTAGTTATAGACCTGTACAGATGATCTTTTATACAGGTCTATAACCAATTAAAAAATATATTTTTCCACAAGAGAAAGCCCAAGCCCAGGTGACCTACTGGTGAATTCTGCCAAATAGTTAAAGAATACTAATTATTCCCAAAAAATAAAAATGGAGGAAACACTTCCCAACTCATTTATTGGTCCTGTAGTGACCCAAACCAGACAAGGACATGACAAGAAAAGAAAACCACAAGCCAATATCTCTTGAGAATATAGGGGCAAAACTCCTCCAGAAAAATCTAGCAACCAAATGCAGAAACATATAAAAAGGACTATATCCCATGACCATATTGAACTTATCCCAGGTAATATTATACTTAATAGTGAACACTGAATATTCTTCCTCTATGGTCAGAAATAAGGATGTCTACTTTACCACTTCTACTTTACATTGTACTAAAGTCAAGGCAATTAGGCAAGAAAATAAAATGAATGGCATCCAGGTTGGAAAGGAAGAAATAATATTCTATAAGCAGATGACAACATTTTGTATATTAAAAATCCTAAGGAATCTTCTAAGAATTATTACAACTAATAAACAAGTTTAACTAGGTTGCAGGACAAAAGATTAGCATACGAATGTCTAATGTAATTTTATATAGTATTTATAGTCAACAAAATTAAGAAAGTTCTGTTTATGATAGCATCAAAAAGAATTGAATATGTAGGCGTAAATTTAATAAAAGAAGTACAAAGTTTATGCTCTGAAGAGTACAAACTTTTGTTGAAAGAAATTAAAGAAGATCTACATAAATAGAAAGACATCCCATACTCATGGACCAGAAGACTTAATATTGTTCAAATGGTTATACTTCCCCACTTTATCACAGATTCAATGCAATCCTGATCAGAATTTTCCAATTGCATCCACAGTAAACATGTATTATAAGATAGTGTCAAATAATCAATGGAAACACCAATAACAAAAACAAAAACCTTCTCTTGTCAACAGATTTAGGAAAATAAATAAAATCAAATAATTTTATTTAATGCAAGACTTTTCTGTGATTTTTAATATGTTTATGAGCACTCTGGCTCAGCATTTTCTTAACTTATTTAAATACAGAAGTGTTTTTTGGAGGGATGATGCATTAACATATAAAGGCCATTAGTGTTCTCCAACACACATTTTGGGAAAATGCTGTGCTAAGAGATATTAATTCACTCTGTTGGTCTAGCTCCTCTTTTCTCCTTAGCTAATAGAGTGAAGCAATCAGTTACAGAGTCAGAAAATCAAGCCCATGTACATAAGCACACATCTCTTCATCTTTTAACCCAAAAACTGCATTGAATGTATTCATTTATGATTACCTCTCAACAGCATTACTGAAAAGCTTTGTACAAACTCCCCATCTGAAACACACAAGCTCCTTATTAACGACAGTGCAAAAAGGTGTTCATCAGCTTGGAAAGGACATGTGCAGATACCAGTAAATGATGAATGCCCTCTCTTTAGCTCAAGGTTCACAGCACTTTCAAATTGCCTAACAGCTCCCAAGGAAGTAATTAATACACCCACAAAAAAGCATACATCAATGTAATTAGGAAAGCATGGATCTCTACAGGTCAAAGAACCTGGGTAATTCTGTGAATAAAGAGCAGGGGAACAAAAAGAAATGTGAGGGAACATTTAGATTAAGAAAGACTTTTAAAATACTTTTACTAAATAGGCAAAATTAAATTACAGTGTTCAGAGATACAGGCTTGAATGAAAAATATTTAAAGAAATGCAAGAAAATCATTATTATGAAAATCTGATCGTGGTTACCTTTATGAAAAAAATAAGAGACAGGCAATATGGAAAGCTTCTGGAGTTGCTGGCAAAGCTCTATTTCTTGACCTTCATTATACTTCACCTTCCAACAATTTATTGTGCTATGATAATTCTTTATGTTATATGTAATAAATCATGTACCATATTCATCATCTGATAGATAATTTTCTGAATCTATTATTTTATCATTAAAAACATTTTTTAAAAAAAGTATCCATCAAAGGGTCTATCTCCCCATTCCATTTCTGCAGAAAACTGGCCTTCCAAAAAGTGAGGTAGACCTCAGCACTCTTTTTCCTGATATTCAGTACCTTCCCATGGTAGCACATTAAAGAACACAGTATTTCCAAATTAACCAGAAGACATGTGCCTATACCCTTCTGATGATACTGCTTTCTCTCCATTGTCATTATTATAAAGAGCCAGATAAAGTATGCATGTGGTGTGCAGCTATTTTTTTAAAATCATTCTAAATGGTTCTTCATGGAAGCCATCAAAATTTATTACAAGGTTATTCACTTTTTTCAATGCAATACGACATTCATAATAGGTTCTTCATGAGGTATGCAATTCAATTTTATCTTGTACAGTAATTAAATTGAATTTCTGATACTGAATAATTAAGTACTGTGATACAGAAGGACAAGTGATTCAAAATTTGACTGGAAAGATTTAATATATTACAAACATTGAAAAATGTGCTGCAAAATATTAAAAATAAAGATGTTTCATTATGCCCAGTAAAATACAAATATGGCTTAATCTAAATATTATCATTCATACTTGAAAATTCCTATATTCATGTACAACTGAATATGGGCCTTGGACCATTTAAGAACCTAAGAGGAATAAATAAAATTTTCTGAACTATGAAACACTTAATTTATCCATCTTCTTGCTAATTCTTAGACATATGTGATGTGATTGATTGCCAATACGATTACATATTCACCATCCAAATTCAAACTAACTCCTCTATTTCCCCCCACAACTGTGCAGAAAAAAATTGTGAAAATGTGAAGGTCATTCCTTAGAAACTTTTTAATAATCAGTGGAACTCTAAAAATGAAAAATAAATTGAGAAGAGCAGCACACTAAACTATTAAGTTTACATTATATATTAGCTATAGAATTTAAACTTTGAGTCATCTGCAAGCAAGAGGCAAAGGACAGACAAGAACATGGTAAGAAAAAGAAAAGAGCTACCTAAAGGAGCATAGTATGAAGCATGGAACACTGTGCTAGTGGATGACCTAAGCAAGGCACTTTGCCCCAGAATAGGACCACATTGACTACCTGCAGGAGTCCTCCTTCATACTGTAACTGATGTTACTGGTATATTTTGGAAGACATTTTATATAAATCAAAATGGTAACATATGTTCTGAGAAGCAAAAACAGGGCCATGTCCTGGAAGGCAAACTTGGAGAAGATGACACTAGGTTACTTAATTTGGGAAACAGCAGCATAGAAAGTAAAGACAGGAGGTTGCAAAAGCAAACTCTTCCCTCTTTGCCTATATCATCAAGTAGTATTTGCTTTCCTTCTGCCCCTTCTTGTCTCCATAAGGGCATTCTTAGACAGGAATATCTGCCATTATAGGGTTAGCTCCATAAAGTATTATTGGCTCTTACTACCAGAATAACATTTAGGAGTTCTGAGGTCCAGTGTTAAGCAACAAGTAAATCTTCACAACTCAATGATTAACTGAAGCATATATAGAAAAGAAAACGCAACTACACAGACATCTGCTTTTTGCATGATAGAGTGGCTTGCAGGAGACCAATTCTTCCATTAAGAACAATTAGAAAAAGTGGACAAAATACAAAAAGAAACTCTATTTGAAACAATCAGAAAGATAATGAATCAACTAGAACTTGAGGGTCTACATTGCAGAAAGAGGAGAAGCAAATTAATAATAAGCACAATTTTCTTCATGCCACTTTTTCTCTCAGAGCATTTGCCAATTTTCAGAAAAATGCATCAGACTTAGAAAACAAAAGGTAGCAAAGAAGTTATTAGAGTTTTAAGTAAACTCATAGGCATACAGACAAAGGATTTAAGATTTGGGGCTGCTAAGGCAGCCAGGATGTTCCAGAAAGAAGGAACACACAGAAAATTATAACCAATGCTGAACACCAGTTATCCCTCAACATATATGTTGATTAGGCTATGTAAGACAAAAGGCTATTGATATGTTTTGGGTGTCTGCCCTCAAATCTCAACTTGCATTGTGTCTCCCAGAACTCCCACGTGTTATGGGAGGGACCCGGGGGAAGCAGTTGAATCATGGCGGTTGGTCTTTCCTGTGCTATTCTCATGACAGTGAATAAGTCTCACGAGATCTGATGGGTTTATCAGGGGTTTCTGCTTTTGCTTCTTCCTTATTTTTCTCTTGCTGCCACTATGTAAGAATTCCACATGGCCCCCCCAGCCATGTGGAACTGTAAGTCCAATTAAACCTCTTTTTGTTCCCAGTTTCGGGTATGTCTTTATCAGCAGCATGAAAATGAACTAACACAGTAAATTGGTATCAGTAGAGTGGAGTGATACTTGAAAATGTGGAAGTGATTTTGGAACTGCATAACAGGCAGAGGTTGAATCATTTGCAGGACTCAGAAGACAGGAAAATGTGGGAAAGTTTGGAACCTCCTACAGACTTGCTGAATGACAAAAATGCTGACAGTGATATAAATAATAAGGTCCAGGCAGAGGCGGTCTCAGATGGAGATGAGGAACTTGTTGGGAACCAGAGCAAAGGTGACTCTTGTTATGTTTTAGCAGAGTCTGGCAGGATTTTGCCCCGGCCCTAGAGATCTGTAGAACTTTGATCTTAAAAGAGATAATGTAGGGTATCTGAAAGAAGAAATTTCTAAGCAGCAAAGCATTCAAAAGGTGAATTGGTTGCTATTAAAAGCATTCCATTTTAAAAGGGAAATAGAGCATAAAAGTTCAGAAAATTTGCAGCCTGACAATGCAGTAGAAAAGAAAAAACCAGTTTTTTAGGAGAAATCCAAGCCAGCTGCAGAAGTTTGCATAACTAACAAGCAGCCAAATATTAATAACCAAGACCATTAGGAAAATGTCTCCAGGCCATGTCAGAGACCTTCATGGCACCCCTCCCATCACAGGCCTGGAGGTCCAGGAGGAAACAGCGGTTTCATGGGCCAGGCCTAGGGTTCCCGTGCTGTGTGAAGCCTGCAGACTTGGTGCCCTGTGTCCCAGGAGCTCCAGCCATGGCTGCAAGAGGCCAACATAGAGCTCAGGCTGTGGCTTCAGAGGGTGGAAGCCCCAAGTCCTGGCAGCTTCCACATGGTATTGAGCCTACAGGTGTGTGGAAGTCAAGAATTGGGGTTTAGGAACCTCCACCTAGATTTCAGAATATGTATAGAAATGTCTGGATACCCAGGCAAAAGTTTGCTGCAGGGGTGGGGCCCTCATGGAGAACTTCTGCTAAGGCAGTGCAGAAAGGAAATATGGGGTTGGAGACCGCCCCCCTAGAGTCCCTACTGGGGCACTATCTAATGGAGCTGTGGGAAGAGGGCCACCATCCTCCAGACCAAAGAATGGTGGATTCACTGACAGCTTGCACGTTGTACCTGGAAAAGCCAGACGCTTAAAACCAGCCTGTGAAAGCAGCCATGAGGAAGGCTGTACCCTGCAAAAACCAAGAAGTGGAACTGCCCAAGACCATGGGGAACCCACCTCTTGCACCAGCGTGATTCAGATGTGAGACTTGGAATCAAGGAGACCATTTTGGAGCTTGAAAATTTGACTGCCCACTGGATTTTGGACCTGTATGGGTCCTGTAACTCCTCTCTTTTGGCCAATTTCTCCCATTCAGAATGGTTGTACTTACCCCAATACCTGTATCCTTATTACATCTAGGAAGTAACTAGCTTACTTTTGATTTTACATGCTCATAACAGAAAGGACTCTTTTCTCAGATGAGACTTTGGACTGTGGGTTTTTGGGTTAATGCTGAAATGAATTAAGACTTTGGGGACTGTTAGGAAGGCATGATTGTTTTGAAATGTTAAAATATGAGATTTGGAGGGGTCAAGGGCAGAATGATATGGTTTGGCTGTGTCCCCACTAAAATCTCAACTTTAATTATATCTCCCAAAATTCCCATGTGCTGTGGGAGGGACCCAGGGGAAGTAATTGAATCATGGGGGCTGGTCTTTCCCATGCTATTCTCATGATAGTGAATAAGTCTCAGGAGACCTTATGGGTTTATTAGGGGTTTCTGCTTTTTCTTCTTCCTCACTTTTCTCTTGCCTCTGCCAGGTAAGAAGTGCCTTTCACCTCCCACAATGATTCTGAGGCTTCCCCAGCCATGTGAAATTGTAAGTCCAATTAAACTTCTTTTTGTTCCCAGTTTCATTATGTCTTCATTAGCAGCATGAAAACATACTAATACAACTATCAACCAGAACCAATAAACAGATAAAAACTACAATGGAGGTTTTGATAATCTCAGGATATTGAAGATAAAAAAATTGCAGTCCAGGGCTTATTGAGAAAAAAGGCCTGGAAAATACCTTAGGTTCTTAGTTGAATCTTGAAGGGTGTCATCCTAGGAATTAAAGAAGAAAAAGAAAGCCCATACAGAAATGACAATAAATAAATAAATATTTAAGTTGGCTCAAGTTCTCACTGAGTTGAGATAACCTATCCCTCTGTTACAAGCAGAAGTTGGAAGAATCTTCTCAGCAGAATAAAAAAAAAATCATCCAGAATCTCTAAATTCAAGAAGCAGGACTAAGAAAAAAATTGATAATAGAACTAAGTACACAGTTGACCCAAAATACTGAAGTTATTTGTCATTGACTTTAAGATAATTATGATTATTAATGTATTCCAAAAAATGACATGATAAAGAGTTTCAAATAGAAACTGCAGAACAGAAAAATAATGTAACTAAAATTTTTAAAATCAATTTAACAGGTTTAACAGAAGACAGAACTCAACTGAAGACAGACTGCAATCTGGGAGATAGGTCAGTAGAAAATATTGAAATTTGATCCTATCTTTTAATACTTATGAACTATCAAGCATACAAGAGAAAGAGGGAGAATGCTGCAAAAAGCGTATATGAAGAGATACAGGCTGTGATTTTTCCTAAACTGCTGATGGGCATGAAGATACAGATTGAAGAATCAGTATTATCTCACAAATAAGATCATATGACAACAACAACAAAATGCCCCTAGGAACATCATAATAAAACTACTGAACACCAGAAACAGTCAATACTCAAATCAGCCACTAAACAAAGGACATATTTTCTTCAATAGAACTTATGGAAGCCATGTGATAGTGGCATGATTTCTTGGAACTAGTGAAAGAGAATAAACTGCCAAGCTAGATTTCTCTACAAAACAATAAAATTCTTTAAAAGGGAGGGCAAAATAAAGATATTTCTTGACAGAAAAAAAATTAGAGAATTTTTCAAGATAAGAGCATAAATTCACTTCAAAAATACTGAAGGGTGTTTTTTCGGCAGAAGAATAATACAAAACAATCCTGATCCAAAATAAAAATGTAAAATTACAGACAAGAATGAACAAACAGAGTATGCAAAAATGCACATTAATCATAATGAATACTGATCATACAAAATAATAATTTTGGTGGTATTTAAAGTGTATATGAAACTAAAATTCAAGATAATTTTTTTTTTTTTGAGGCAGAGTCTCACTCTGTCACCCACGCTGCAGTGCAGTGGCATGATCTTGGCTCACTGCAACCTCCACCTCCTGGGTTCAGCCGATTCTCCTACCTCCACCTCTTGAGTGATTGGGACTACAGGTGTATAGCACCATATCCAGCTAATTTTGTATTTTCAGTACAGACGGCATTTTGCCATGTTGGCCAGGCTGGTCTCAAACTCCTGACCTCATGTGATCTGCCCTCCTCAGCCTCCCAAACTGCTGGGATTACAGGCATAAGCCACTGCACTTGGCCCCAATAAAATAATATTAGAAGAGAGTACATGTAAATGATGATAGAAGGATCTGGGGTTTTAGCATTATCAAGAAGAGGTAAAAGAACACATGGACACAGGGAGGGGAGCACTACACATTGGGGTCTGTTGGGGGGAAATGGGGGAGGGACAGTGGATAGGGAGGTGGGGAGAGACAGCATGAGAAGAAATGCCAGATATAGGTGAAGGGGAGGAAGGCAGCAAATCGCACTGCCATGTGTGTACCTATGCAACAATCTTCCATGTTCTTCACATGTACCCCAAAACCTAAAATGCAAAAAAAAAAAATATTCATTTACATTAAACTCAAATAAAGTTAAGGATTTATCTTGTAACCTCTAATGGAAAAACGAAAAAGAATAAAATCAAAGCAAAAGAAAGTAGTAACAATGCATAATCGGGGGGTAATGGAAATAAAAATAATATGTAATAAAAGCAGTTTAAAAAGAGTGAAAAAGAACAACATATAAAGGCAGAACAAATAGAAATCAAACTGTTGGACTCTAGACATATGCCAAAAAATACCAGTAATTGCATAAATTGTAAATGATCTAAATGCTCTGATTAAAAGACAAAGATTTTATAACCATACTAAAAACAATTGTGTGTTACTTTAAAACACATTCAACAGACCTTTAAGCTAAAAACTCTCAATAAACTAGGTATCAATGGAATGTATCTCAAAATAATAAGAGCTATTTACAACAAACCCACAGCCAATATCAAACAGAATGGGCAAAAACTGGAAGCTTTCCCTTTGAAATCTGGTACTAGACAAGGATGCCCTCTCTTACCACTCCTATTCAACATAATATTGGAAGTTCTAGCCAGAGCAATCAGCCAAGAAAAAGAAATAAAGGGTATTCAATTAGGAAAGGAGGAAATCAAATTGTCTCTATTTGTAGATGACTTGATTGTACATTTAGAAGACCCCATTGTCTCAGCCCAAAGTCTCCTTAAACTCACAAGCAACCTCAGCAAAGTCTCAGGATACAATATCAATGTGCAAAAATCACAAGCATTCCTATACACCAGTAACAGACTCAAAGACAGTCAAATCAAGAACTAACTACCATTCAAAATTGTGACAAAGAGAATAAAATACCTAGGAATACAACTAACAAAGGATGTAAAGGACCTCTTCAAGGAGAACTACAAACCACTGCTCAACAAAATAAAAGAGGATACAAAGAGATGGAAAAACATTCCATGCTCATGGTTAGGAAGAATCAATACTGTGAAAATGGCCATACTGCCAAAAGTAATTTACAGATTCAGCGCTATTCCCATCAAGCTACCAAGGATCTTCTTCACAGAACTGGAAAAAACCACCTTAAACTTCATATGAAACCAAAAGAGAGCCTGCATAGCCAAGACAATCCTAAGCAAGAAGAACAAAGCTGGAGAAATCACGCTACCTGTCTTCAAACTATCCTATAAGGATACAGTAATCAAAACTGCATGGTACTAGTACCAAAACAGACATATAGATCAACGGAATAGAACAGAGGCCTCAGAGGCAACACCATACATCTACAACCATCTGATCTTTGACAAACCTCATGAAAACAAGCAATGGGAAAGGATTCCCTGTTTAATAAATGGTGTTGGGAAAACTGGCTAGCAATGTGCAGAAAGCAGAAACTGGACCCCTTTCTGACACCATACACTAAAATTAACTTCAGATGGATTAAAGACTTAAACATAATACCTAACAACATAAAAACCCTAGAAGAAAACCTAGGCAAAACCATTCAGGACATAGGCATAGGCAAGGACTTAATGACTAAAACACCAAAAGCATTGGCAGCAAAAGCCAAAATAGACAAATGGGATCTAATTAAACTCTAGAGCTTCTGTACAGCAAAAGAAATAATCATTAGAGTGAATCAGCAACCAACAGAATGGGAAAATATTTTTGCAATCTACCCATCTCGCAAAGGGCCAATATCCAGAATCTACAAAGAACTAAAACAGATTTACAAGAAGAAAATAAACAAACCCATTCAAAAGTGGGTGAAGGATATGAGCAGACACTTTTCAAAAGTAGAGATATATGAGGCCAACAAACATATGAAAAAAATGCTCATCATCACTGGTCATTAGAGAAATGCAAATCAAAACCACATTGAGATACCATCTCACACCAGTTAGAATGGCAGTCATTAAAAAATCAGGAGACAACAGATGCTGGAGAGGATGTGAAGAAATAGGAACACGTTTACACTGTTGGTGGGAGTGTAAATTAGTTCAGCCATTGTGGAAGACACTGCGGCGATTCCTCAAGGATCTAGAAGTAGAAATTCCATTTGACCCAGCAATCCCATTACTGAGTATATATCCAAAGGATTATAAATCATTCTATTATAAAGACACATATACAAGTATGTTCATTGTGGCACTCCTTAACAATTGTAAAGACCTGGAACTAACCCAAATGGCCATCGATGATAGAATGGACAAGAAAAATGTGGCACATATACACCATGGAATACTGTGCAGCCATAAAAAAAGATGAGTTTGTAGGGATGTGGATGAATCTGCAAACCACCATTCTCAGCAAACTGACACAAGAACAGAAAACCAAACACCTCATGTTCTCAATCATAGGTGGGCATTGAACAATGAGAACACATGGACACAGGGAGGGGAGCATCACACACTGTGGTCTGTTGGGTTGCTAGGGGAGGGACAGCATGGGGTGGGGAGGTTGGGAAGAGATGACATGGGGAGAAATACCAGATATAGGTGACAGAGGGACGGAGGCAGCAAACCACATTGCCAGGTATGTGCGTATGTAACTATCCTGCATGATCTGCGCATGTACCCCAGAACCTAAAGTACAATAAAAATATTAAAAATAAATAAATAAAAAGACATGAACCAAAAAGCTGAAAACCAAGGATGGCAGAAATATATGTAACACAAACACTAACTTAAAAAATAAAAGCTCTTGTGGCACTTCAAAAAATACAGAAGCAAAAGACATCTTTAGAACCTGAAAACGACACATCAAAATAACAAAACGGTCAAAACACCAGGAAGATATAACAATTCTAAATTTCAAAACATGTGAAGCCAATTGTACCATGGTAGCATTTCACAGAACTGACAGCAAAAATGGAGAAATACACACACTTAATAGAAAATTTTAACACAATTCTCTCACAAAGCAGTAGAACAAAAAAGCAATCAGTGAAGATAAAATCAGTCTGAATAATGGGTTAACAAGCTTGACCTAATTAACATATATGAAACATTACATTGACAATAACAGAATATGCATTCTTTTCAATTGCATTTTAAAAGCTTATCATTATTGACAATGTGTTGGATCATAAGGGAAAAGGCACAACAATTTTAAATAGTCTAAGTTATTTGGAGTATGTTTTCTGATCATCACGAAATTAATCTAAAATTAATAACAACAACAAAAAAAAAACCTGAAAATCTTTCAAATACTTCTGCAAACATACTTCCAAATATGTCTGGAACAGTCTTCTAAATTATCATCAAGTCAAAGGAGAAATCATAATAAAGCTCAGAAAATATTATGAACTGAATGATGAGAAAAACATGTCATATTACTTTGATGATGTTCAGCTTACAAGAAAAAAAATTATAGCACCAAATGTATAAGGAGAAAAAGTCTAAAAGGCATTAATTTAAGTAGCCATCTCAAGGAGTTTGAAAGAAAATGTGACTATTACTCAAAGAAATTAAAAGAAAGGAAATAATGATAAGAGCAGAAATTTATAAAATAGAAAATAAATGTAAACAGAAAAAGATCAGCAAAGCCACAAGTTGTTTTTTGGAAAAGACTAATAACTGATAAATTACTAGTATGTTATTATTGTTTAAAAGGAAACAAGAGAACATATAAATTATCAATATCATGAATAAAAAAAGAAGACATTATTAGAGATGATGCAAATATTAAGGCCATAAAAATATTTTGGACAACTCTATCCACCAAGTCTAAAAATTCACACAAAAATGGACAAATTGCTTAAATATTACAATTTAGCAAACCCTACACAAGAAGGTATAGAAAACCCAAATTGTCCTATAATTTAATCTGCAATTCAAAAAAAAACCTTTTTACAATGAAACCTCCACTAATGGTGACTAAAATGCGCTGGTAATATTTTCCAAATGTTTAAAACTAATAGCACCAATCTTATAGCACCAATCTTACAGAAGCGCTTCAGGGAACAACAACAAAAAACTACTTCCTCATTGTGTGAGATGAGGGTAATATTGTATAAAAACCTGGCAAGAACATTATAAGAAAGGAAAGGTAAAGAGTATGTATTTTGAGAACACAGGTGTGAAAATTTAAAAGGAAAAAAGAGGACATCAAACTTAACAACAAATAAAAATAATAGTATATCAGAACTAAGCAGAGTTTATTCTAGAAATGGTTTGGTTTGATATGAAAAAAAAAATCAGCCAATGCAATTTATCACATTAAGATAACAACAAAAATATTCATATAATCAATTTAACAGAATGCATTTATAAAATTTAACACCCATTTATGACTAAAAGGATTTTAAACTTCTTCACAAACAAAGTAAAATGTGAATTTTGTTAAGCTAATAAAGAGTATCAACATAAAGTTTATAGGGAACAATGATGGTGAAATTAAAAGCTTTCTCTCTAAACGTGGAAATGAGATCAGGATGCTTGATATTATTAAAAATTGTGTGGAGCAATAAAGGCTATATATGTAAAGCTCACAGCTAACATTATATTCAATAGTGAAAGTCTTTTCTTTAAAATCTGGAACAAGACAAGGATGCTCACTTTTATCACTCCTATCCAACACAGTATTGGAAGCCCTTGCCAGAGCAATTAGGCTACAGACATAAATAAAAGGCATCCAAATTGAAAAGGAAGAAGTAAAATTATCATGCTGACAACATGATCTTGTATATAGAAAACTCTAAAGACTCACCAAAGAATTGTTAGAACCAAGAAACAAATACAGTAAAGTTGCAGAATACAAAATCAACACATACAAATCAGTAGCTTTTCTGAATACTGACAACAAACTCTCTAAAAAGATATCAAGAAAATAATCCCATTTACAATAGCTACCAAAAAATGCAAGATGCTTAGGAATAAATCTAACCAAGGAGATGAAAGACTTGTACACTGAAAACTATACGATATTCATGAAAAAATCTGAAGACGCAAATCAGTGGAAAGATACTTTGTGTTCATGGATTGGAAGAATTAATATCCTTAAAATGTTCATACCACCCAAAGTGATCTACAGACTTAATGCAATCTCTGTCAAAATCCCAATGTCATATTTCACAGAAATAAAACAAAATTCTAAAATTTAAATCAAACCACAAAATCACCAGAGCAATAATGAGCAAAAAGAGCAAAGCCTGGCATCATCACACTACCTGATTTCAAACTATGGCACAAAACTGTGATAATGAGAACAGCATGATTCTTCCATAAAAATTCTTGCACGTCCCCCAATGGAACAGAACAGAGAGCCCAGAAAAAAAGCCACACATGTACAGTCAATTGATTTTCAAGAAAGCTGCCAAGAATACACAATGGAAAAGGATATTCTCTTCAAGAAATGATGGTGAGAAAACTGGATATCCACAAGCAAAAGAATGAAATCAGACACATCTCAAACCATTTACAAAAAAAATCAACTCAAAATGGGTTAAAGACTTAAATATAAGCCTTGAAACATAAGAAAACAAGGAAAAAAACTATACAACATTAGTCTTGGCAATGATTTTATTTATTTGACCCCAAAAGCTCAGACAATAAAAGCAAAAATAGACAAATGGGATTACATCAAACTAAAAAGTTCTTCACAGCAACGGAAACAATTAACTGTGTGAAGAAACAACCTATGGGTTGGGAGAAAATATTTACAAGCCATACATCTGGTAAGGTGTTAATATCCAAAATATAAAAGGAAATCAGTTCAATAGCAAGAAAACAACCCAATTTAATAAATGAGTATAGGACCTGAGTAGACATTTCTCAAAAGAAAACATACAAATGGCCAATAGATACATTAAAAAAATTATCAATGTCACTAATCATTAGGGAATGCAAAATAAAACCAAAATAAGATATCACTTCACACCTGTAAAAATGGCTGTTATCAAAAATATGAAAGACAAATGTGGTGAAGATGTGGAGGAAGGGGAACCCTGTACACTATTGGTGGGAATGTAAATTAGTACAGGCATTGTGGAAAACTGTATGTAGGTTCTGCAAAATGTTAAAAATAGAATTGCCATATGATCCAGCAATCCTACTTCTGAGTATTTACCCAAATGATTTAAAATCAGTATGTCAAAGAGATGTCTGCACTCTCATGCTCATTACGGCATTATTCACAATAGCCACCTAAGTGCCCATCATCAGATAAATGGATAAAGCCTGAAAGCTTAAAAATATGGAAAATTCTCTTTCATTTATGACAACATGGATGGAACTGAGGAAGGTTTTTCCAGATGAAATAAGTCAGGCACAAAAAGACAAATGCTACATGTTTTCATTTATATGTAAAATTTTAAACATTTGGCCTTAGAAACAGTAGAATGGTAGTTACAGGGTTGGGGTTAATGGGGAGATGTTAGTCAAAGAGTAAAGTTTTGGTGGAGGAATAAGTGGGTTTTTCTGAGATCTATTGCACAGCATGGTGAATATAATTAATAATACTACATTGTACATTTCAAAATTTCTAAGAGTACATTTCAAATGTTCTCATCACAAAAAAGTGATAAGTATTCAAGGAAATTGATGTAATTATATTAATTTAACTATTCCACATTGTATTCATAAATCATATCACTTGTACCCTATAAATATATATATATAAAATTATAAATTGTCACGTTACAATACAATTTTTTTAAGTACTAGAGGTCCTAAGTAATGACATGTACCAGAATAAAAATGAAACAGAAAGGCTTGAAAAGAAGTAAGCAAGTCATAATTCACAAATTATAGGATTCTCTATGTAGAAAATCTAAAAAAAAATATAATCTGGAATTAATAAGTGAGCTTAGCAAGCATGCTGGATACAAAGCTGATATTTAGAACATTAATTTTTGGACAATTAAAAACAATTAGAAAATAAAAATGTAAAAGATATACTATAATAGCATTAAAAGTTTTAAATATCTAGAAATAAATTTAACAATATACAAACCTTTTACATAAAAAACCATAAAATGTTACTGGGAAAAATCAGTGAACACCTAAATGGATAGAAGACTGTGAATGACCATGTATCAGAAACTTCAAAATGGTAAATGTGTCAATTCTAAGTGGTAATTTTGTAAACATGGATAATTCTAAGCTGTATATAGAAGTATATAAAGTAAAAATAGACAATCTTTGAAAAAAAGTTATGTTGAGCATTATTTTTATTTTACCTGGCATTATGTTTATTTGTTTATTTGTTTACAACAATGGAGAGTTTATTATCTTGCCTTCTGATAAGATCTCAAGGAACTGGTAGGACGAATTCAGGTGTTCTAATCTATGGATCTAATTTAGTCAGAATCTGCTAACTCAATTTAGGAAACATACAAAGTACAAGCAAATGGAAAAATAAAACCTTTAAAGTTTCATAAAACAACCATGGTCCTTCCAGGCAGTTATAAATTTGCTTGGATTTTGGTTTTGCCAGTTAAAGGCTGCATGGCTTGAGCAAGTAATTTAATCTTTGAGGGTCTCAATTTCCTCAACAGTAAAGTTGAGATTTATTATTCCTCCCTAGAAAAGTTGTGTGAGGGAAAAAAAAGATAAAACATTTTAAAATGTAGCTCTCTGACAAATAGAAGCTTTTCAATTTTACTTCATTTCTTCCTACTTCTATGTACTGACTTTGTAGTTGTTGAAAATTATCAAGTAAATATCAATTAGTTGAGTCCAGGTTGAGCGGCAAGTGAAATAACAGTTCCAAGTTGGGCAGAAAAAGCAAAACTATCCCAAATTTGTTTCCTTTTATTGTAAATTATTCCAGGTGGTTCTTACATTTTTAGGGAAAGAGAAATCTGTGTGCTTTAAAAATTTATCTATTTTTCTTTGGGCTCTGAGTTTATAGGTACATCTTGAAGATCTCAGGTGCTGGGCTTGATCCTTGAGAGATGATGAAATCTTGAACCAACATGCAAAATGTTTGGATTTTAATGCCATCATCAATCAATCGATAATGACCACCTGGAGCATGTATGGAAAAGAATTCTAAAGCTGAGTCTGAGCTTACCAGAAAAAGAAGCAACATCTGCTATGGGTGTGGGAAGTGGGAATGGTAGCAAGAATGCATATTTATTTCTAACAAACCTACCCTACTCCATGGTATATAGCATTTCAGAGTATAATAAATCCTCTTAATGTAATAAATGGTTTTCAAGCCTCCACATGATAGAAAAGTTTTTGAATGTTTATTAATAATAAAATATATGAGGACCAGAAGTTATGTTTAAAATTATCTATATTTATTAATAAAATAAATTCACATGCATTTGGATACTTTATATTTTCTATTTTATGGTATACTATTTATTCAAACTGCTATCAATCTTTGTTATTCATATGGATTTGAGATCACTTGCAATAACAATTATACTCTTCGAGTTTCTATATCCCTTATGTTGTAAAAATTCCTCCATGTAATATTTTTCTTAATTAAGACAAGCTGTGGATTTTTTAATGGATAAAAAATAGAGATGATTATAAAAAGAGTCCATGGCATTACTCTATATAATAGTTATTATACAGGATATATGTATACAAAGCTTATTCATTAAACAATATCATATTAGGTTTGCTTCATAATGAAGGAGAGTCTCGAGTGATAGAAAATGGACAGAATGGTTGGGCACAGTGGCTATCCATGCAATTCCAGCACTTTGGCAGGTCAAAGCAGGAGGATCACTTTAGGAATTTGAAACCAGCCTGGGCAACATAGCAAAACTACATGGTGAACACCTGTAGTCCCAGTTACAAAAAAGTCTTGAGGCAAGAGGATCACTTGAGGCCAGGACTTGGAGGTTAAGTATGATCACATCACTGCACTCCCGCCTAGGCAACAGAGTGAGACTCTATCAAAAAGAAAGGAAGAAAAACAGAAGAAAGGAAAAAAAATGAGGTCAGAATATCATTAAGAACTTATAATTGATTGCATAGTCCAAGTATCTAAAGTTCCTACTTTCTTTCTTTTCACCAAACATAAATGGCTCCTTCCCATTTATCCCAGAGTATTCATACACTGAAAGTATTAATACTGAGAGACCAGACTTCCAGAAATTGATGGGGCAAACTATGTAAAATCATACGAAATCAAAAGAGGTCCCAAATGCCAGCCTATAGAATCAAGCTGTTGAGACAGCCAAGTATGAAAGGGCCACGGGAGAAACTCCAACCTGCCTGTACACTGAGAGGAATGTACACTGGGGTGGAACCATGGGAAGTTTGCACCATTTGCAGAGGGGAGGAGCCTAACCTCTCCTGTTCTGAGGTGGAACCCGGAATTCAATTTGTGAGGCGAGGAGCCTATACTAGCAGGACTCTGCAGAGAGAACCCTGTTTCGCCTTTTTTTCTTTTTGCCCAATAAATTCCATTTTTCTCACCCTTCGAAGTGTCTGCAAGCCTAATCTCTCATGACCATGTTTCAAGAATCCGGCTTTTAGCTAAACAAAGGAAAAAGTCCTGCAAATCTGTGTTACCAGCTCAACTGTATCTCCACCAATAAGTTCCAGAAAATACAGCAAATTAAATAAATATGGGCAGTTGATTCTTCTTTCAGTGTCATGATTTCTAAATACCAAGTTTTATATGATCTTGGCTCCATAGTAAGATGAAGAATATAACACATTTATTTTATTTTAGGAGTTTTTTGTGTTAGCACAGTGCACATTTTTAGTTACATGTATCTATGAAATATTTTTTTCCTGTTATTTTGCAATTTGAGGCAGAATTTTCTTAAACATTCCTCAATATCACCACTCCCTGCACACCAGCCTATATTGAACTTAAAAAGATAATAGAATGTTGCCAAAACTAATGAACCATGGCTGTAGAGAATAATTCTTTAAGAGACATTAGCCACTGAACATTGCAGTAGTTTATGTTAAGCATCCACAAATCCTCTGGTTGTTGGGAGAGAAAAATAAGTCCCTGTCTTTGCGCTTATTTCCTTGTAATCATTATATTTTACCTGCATAAGGAGGTCCTTTTTTTTAATCAATGAAAGACCAGATTTAGCACAGCAGCCCAGCAGATTCATGGGATCATTTTACAGGCAAAAGCATATATAATCCGTGGGAATAGTATTTTACCTGACAGAATTCTCCATACCCTTATTCAGCTATACAACACATCTTATTTTAATATCAGCTTAGACTATAACCTCCCTGTTTAGTTTTTCTGTTACTGTTTTAAATGCAGCACTACAGTTTCCAGACTTCAGAGCAGAGCTTTTGATTTTAGGATAATAATCCAAGAATTTTTCTTAAAGTAATGAATTATTTATAAAGCAAAAACACCTTGGAGTTGAGTAAGTTAACACTCCTGAGAATTCACAGGTATACTGATTGCCTAACTAGATTCAAGGTATGGAGCAAGTTGCAAAGGATGTATGTATGAGAATAATATGGTCCCTGCCCTCAGACACCTTCTATATGATTATTAAATTGTATCATTATATTCAACAATGACTCACTGAGCATTTACTATGAGTGGGGCATTTTACAAGACTGCATGAGACAATCAGTCCTTGCCTGCAGTATGATTAACACATTTTATCAAAATAGTTTGAAATTTCTAGTGAAGTAGTAATATACTACATAGACTATTATAAGTGTTTGTGGTTCTAAATGAGTACATTAATGTAGATTCTTGTCTCATCTTCTCAACTGAAAAGTTTTCTAGGAAATGACCCTGCAATATGTATTTTTTGTATTTTCAATGCCAAGCCCAATCTAGGCAGATATTGTTTGGGTGAAGACCTAAGGCGCCTATATGACAACTATGAGAAACAGACATGGAAAAGCATTCTTTTTCAAAAATGTGTGTGAAATGCTATCATAGAGATGTTATCTGGTTCCAAGGAAAAATGAGAGAGGAATAACCCATCTGGAAAGAGATTAATAAAAGCCAATTGAATAAATGAATAAATATACTAGAATGAAGTTGCTTGAAATTTAGAAGTTTAAATGATCACTGCTCATTATGACTTATGAAAATAGTTGGGATATTCATATACCATGGTTTTTTTGGGTTACAAGTATTTTTATCTACACTCAAACAATTTTTTATTAGTTGTATTTTGTTTCTCTTCAACCACAACAATGATCATTTGTCGCAAAACCAGAGAAAGCATAACAGGATCCTTGCAACAAGACATGGTCTCCTTGAGACATCCTTTTGATTTGGAACTTGAAGAATTTGTTTATTGATGAAGTGTCTTGAACAGAAATGTTTGGAGAATACTAGTCAGTCATCCATGGAGCCAACAGACAGTGTCAACAAATGGTCGATTTTCCAATAAAGAGTGGTATGTAATCATACCACTCTTTACTTTAAGCCAGTGGTTCCCAAAGTACAGATCCTAGGCCAGCAGTGTCAGCAACACCTGAAAACTTGTCAAAATGCAGATTGTTAGGTCCCAACCAGACTCACTGGATCATAAACTTGAGGCAGGGGGCCCAGCAATCTGGGTTTTAACAAGTCCTCTAGGTGATACTAATGCAGCCTAAAGTTCAAGCACAAAAATCTAGGCCAACTCCAGTGCATTTCTTGTCCTCTCCTCCTCAGGCACCAATGCTACAACTGTAACTAAAATTATGTCTCCTTGCTTATTCTTTTAAATAAATTAATAAAGTCATGAAATAATTTTGTATATTAAACAGGAACCCAAAATTTAACAGTTTTGTTTGCTTAAACATATATAATTATTTCCACCAATTTATGGTCCTGGTACAGTTTCAGCGAAAGCCTTTGTTATCTTTTGTTCACCTTCTCTAATTCCAGCCAAAGTGCTTGATATTGAGTTAAAATGTAACAGAAAGTGCCTTTAAAATCCTCAGAAATCTCATGCATATCCTTGCTTATAAACTTAATTTTAGTCTAAAAAATTATGACCGTTGTGCAAAACATAGCTTGATAAATGTCAATGTGAAGAGGCAGACAGGGAGAGTAATGTTGACTAAATTTAAGACTTTTCTCCTCCAAAGTAAGGACTATTCTGTGATGTCATCCGGTTTCCTAATCAGTAGCAGTAGCAGCAGCACCATCTCTGGTTACTCAGACTACTTTAAAGAAGAAAATTGGCCCTCTGTGCAAACTAATAAGAATTCTGTTTAGTTTTTTAAGTGTACCTCTGTACATTTGCTGATTTCCCAGTCACAGTCATATTAGTGAAATTAACAAGACAAATTATCCTATGATTCCTTTGAGGAAAAAGTGAGGGAAATGCTAGAGATAAACTAAACAGGAGATGCCTACATGGAATTTCATCACTTCCACTCAGTATTTCAGAAGTCGGTGGTGAGGTGAAGACCCTGAGATTGCAAACATTGCCTTTTCTTTATAGCCTTCTTCCTTGAAATGAACTTATCAGCCATGTGGAACTCTTGGCCAGAGAGATATGAACACATTAAACTAGTCTATATAAGAATTTCACTCTCCAAATGTATATAAGCAAGCAAAACTTAAACACATATTTTATTACAACATCTCCTATTTAGAAATTATTTAAGTTCTTAGTTATTTTGTTGTCCTTCCTGGCTTTCCCCTTTTTTAAATCACCCATCTTTTTACTAAATCCCTCCACATCTAGTCTAAGAACTAAACATTTTGTATGATACACCTGTGGCAGACCTAATTTGTTGCCTACTCAGTAGGTGACCCTTCTTCACTACAAACAGATCACAATTAACTAGTGGTCTCAGGAGAGACAGGCCCCAATTCATGAGGATGAATAATAATAACTCTATGCTAGACATGGAAACTGTACTTCATTTTTCCAGTTAGTGGTCTGGAATTGGCACAAGACCAACTCTAACTAAGGAGATACAAGAGAGAGTTTAAGAAAAGGCTCCTTCTGGGAAAACAAGAGCTATCTTGTTAGTATGCCTGTGGAAGGATATTGCCATAAGACGGCAAGGGCAAGAACAGAAAGGCTATACTTAGGATGGAAAAATGGAAGGAGAGTATAACCTAGGGATCTTGATAACATCTTTGAGCAACACAACTTATACACTCAGCCACCCACGTTCAAGCTTCTTGTTTGGTCAAGACATCATTTGTTGTTTCCAGCTATATGTATCTAACGTGTCTGGCAGCATAAAGTATGCATCACTATTTCAAAGCCAACTTCCTTTTAAGTCCAAAAGCAACAGCCACATTCCCAGGTAAAGTGTAGTATGAGCCTCATCTTGGTGTCCAAAAATGATTCTACATTAGAAGAATGTAAGTATTCATTAATTACTAGTTAAAAACTAATTTTCATTTTACCACTGCCTAATCAGAATTTTCCAACTTTTCAACATGGTAAACTACCACATCACTTTATGTATAGATTAGGCTTGTTTTACTCTATATTCTTAGAAGTAATCTTAATTTTGTTTTCTAGCCCTTTGTATGTTTTGTTTAAACAATTTTATTATAATCTAGAAAATATCATTTTCTTTAGCTCTTCTGTTCCTTTCTTTTTTTTTCTTTCCATTTTTATTTTTCCTTGGTGCTTCCCAAATCTCTTTTAGAGAATATTTCCTTAAAATTATCTTCTCTTTGTTCCCTAAAGTGTTCTTGTTTCCCTGTGGTTAGTATCTCTTTCTCTTTCTCTCTCTCTCTCTCTCTCTTGTGAGTACATAGTGGCTATATATATTCATGGGGTACATTAGATATTTTGGTACGGACATCCAATTCATAATAATCACATTATGTAACATTGGGTATTCATCCTCTCAAGCATTTATCCTTTCTGTTACAAATGATCCAATTATACTCTTTTAGTTATTTTTAAATGAACAATTAAATTATTATTGACTACAGCTTTCCCTGTTGTGCTATAAAGTACTAGGTCTTACTCAGTCTTTCTAGTTTTTTGGTACCCATTAACCAACTCCTCCTCTCCTCTGCCCCACACCCACTACCTTCCAGCCTCTAGTAACCACTCTTCTATTCTCTGTCTCTGTGAGTTCAATTTTTTTTTATTTTTAGATCACAGAAATAAGTGAAAACATGCGACAAAGTGAAAACAGAAAGACAAATTTGTCTTTCTGTTCCTGGCTTATTTCACTTAGCATAATGACCTCCACTTTCATCCGTAATAACCTCCATGTCAATTTTTGCTAATAACAGAATCTCATTCTTTTTTATGGCTGAATAGTACTCCATTGTGAATAAGTAGCACATTTCCTTTATCTATTCACCTGTTGATGGACACTTAGGTTGTTTCTAAATCCTGGCTATTGTGAGCAGTGCTACAACAAACATGGGCGTGCATATATCTCTTTGACAAACTGATTTCCTTTCTGTCCAGTATATACCCAGCAGTGGGATTGCTGGATTGTATGGTAGCTCTGTTTTTAGTTTTTTGAGGAAACTTCAAACTGTTCTCCATAGTGGTTGTATTAATTTACATTCCCACTAGCAGTGTACAAGGGTTCCCTTTTCTTGTGGTTATGTTTTTTAAAAATACTTACGGAGTTGGTTCTTCCTTATCCTCATGTCCAAGTATACTTTTTTTTTTTTAGATGGAGTCTCACTCTGTTGCCAGGCTGGAATGCAGTGGCACAATCTCAGCTTACTGAAACCTCCCTCCCAGGTTCAAGCAATTCTCCTGCCTCTGCCTCCTGAGTAGCTTGGAATACAGGCGTGTGCCACCACACCCAGTTAATTTTGTACAGTTAGTAGAGACGGGTTTTCACTATGTTGGCCAGGATGGCCTCAATCTCTTGGCATCGTAATCTGCCCACCTCAGCCTCCCAAAGTGCTGGGATTACAAACATAAGCCACCACACCCAGCCAGATATTTTTATTTAAGGAAGAGGAACTTCAAGCCTGAGACCAGTTAATATGGGTTTCTCCTGTTTTTTAATAAGATCTTTTTTACTCACCCTTACTCTTTACCCAACAGTAGAATTATACAAGCTCTAACCATTTAAGTGTCCACTAGAACACTAGATTCAGAGTTTTAGCTGTCAGCAAGCAGGCCCTTTGAAAGTCTAAAGGTACACAGCTTTATTCTGGAGCCCTAGGTCCTAGAAGCCTGAACTGTAGGACTCAGATAGTTATGTAATTCTGTTTCGTTAGAGTAGAATTCATTCTCCTTTGCCTGAAGTTTAACACTGCTTCAATCATTCTGCACATGATACTGGGGAGGCAGGTGGGGAAAGGACAAAATTGTTCCCTTCATGAATCTTCAGGTCTTCTCCTGCTCAAACATACACACACACCACAGTGTCAGCCTCACATCTCACTTCAGTTGCTTCTGACCCCAGTATCTCTGCAGTATTCTACTTTGTAGTATGTCACATGTTTTCTCCAACTCTTCACAGTGTACTATGGACTGTGATTCCATCACTATTTTTCATCAGTCAACAGGAATCTCCCATTCACTTTCTACCCTCAAGAAATTTGTTGAAATCTCTCAGTTCCTGGTACATCCCTCTCCATTTCTCCTTTCTATGCTATGAGCTTACTCTTTTTTCACTTCTAACTCTATTTAGAAGTGGGAACTCAAGCAAGACAGAAGGATGCCTATCATCATTCCACAATTTCTGCCATAATTTTGTTTAAAAAAAAAAAAAAAACACTCTCTTCTCTTATCCTCTTACCTTACTTTCTCACTGGCAGTCTCCCCGAATTCCCTGCTCTAGCCCTGCTCTGTGGACTCCTTTATTGCCATCTTCTGCTCTATTTTCTATTCTCCTGATTCTTTATTATAAAGACAAAATAATGACTCTTGCAATCTTAAAACCTTCTGTGGGTTGGAGGATTCAGAGGAGGCAACTAAGAATTGAGCATCAAAGTTAGAATACTCTTTATGTTGATAACACTCATCAATTACTACTTTTCACTGTGTCATGTCTATTTTCTTTTCTGCCTTCTTCCACTAGTTTATGGGATCCTTGAAAGAGTACTGTTTTCTACACTATTGTGAACCTAGAACATTGGAGGTACTCAATATATATTGAAAGAGAAGAATGAAGTATAGTAGTAGTATTATCTACCAAATACAACTAGAAAATTAAGTATTTGAGAGGAAAAGCAATTGGTATGAAGTTACATAGATTATACATGGCAGATCCAGAGCATTGATTAGCTTAGCAGGGCATAGAAAGCTCTCAGGACACATACTCTTTGTATATTTTTATTGCATAGACCAGACTGCCACTGTTGTAAGTAAAAGATTTCAATGCATGAAGGTATCCCCTTCTGATTTATAATGTTAAGCTTTTCAGGCAAGACTATAGAAGGACCAAGCCAACTATGCTATGTGTTGGACTAGAAAACTGACTGATGAGGTAACTGAAAAGATCTGTAGCTTTATTCTGAAGGCCTAAAACAATTTCCAAGAAATCCACAGTGCATCCAACCAGATTAATGCTGGAAAGTTAATATGGCAGAACTCTGGAGCCTTCAGCTTACAGCCAAGCAAAAGCAATCTTGTTCCTCCTATGTAATAGACAACTTTTTTGTTTCTGCCTACCTGGAACTCTCAAGATGTTGCAAGTTGAAAGAGAATGAGTGAGACTTTCTGGAATATTCCCCATATGGAGCATCCCAGTGGCAATCACCACCGTGTTGTGCTATCTTACAGGTACAGTGAAGAGATAGGGAATAAAATCATAATCACAAACTTAATGATATCAGGCATTTTGTCAACAGTTGCAATGACCTCCCTGCTTAAATTTCATAAAACATCATACTCTCTCAAACACTGAAAAACAATGTGATATCCTTGTTTTACAGAGAATTCATAACTCTGTTCAGCAAATTTAACATAGATCAGATAAAGTCATTGATTTATGATTAGCAACACACACAGGTAATGTTAATTAGATGTGTCTACACTGGAATATTGTAGCCTTTCCATTTAAAAATTATTTTTTAAATAAGTTAATTTCTCTTTCAGTGCCATCATTAGTTTACCAAATTTAATTTTTATTGTTTTGATTTTTGGCTACAGTTTACCACAGTGTATGGTAGAACACTTACTGAAGAAATATTTCTGAATATCTACCTTGTCCCATTCATATGTAAATATAAATACAAGTACTCGATGACTGGGGAGTACTGTGCCTGCTTTCTCTAACTAAAAGTATTAATATAGGGTGATTCCTTTAAATAAAAGTCAAATCATTTAGGTTAAATTGCTCTGGAGATTTAGATTTAAGGATGCCGAAAATGTGTCATATAAACAGGATTTGGCATATTGTCATGTCACCTTATGTTTAGCAATATTTTTTCACCTTTTAACTATTAACCAAAACCATTTATATACCATTAGAGAGAAAAAATTATGTTTTATTCCTAACCTGTTTTATTCACTAAATTATGTCCATCCAATGCCACATAGCAATGGTTAAACCAAAAGGATCCAACAATCAAAAGAAATAAACACATTCAAAAAACAAAACAATAATTCATTCACCATAAGAGTTGAGTAGCTTTCAAATGTGAAAAATAAAGCTGTTTCTTAAATTAGGACAGACTGGATCAAACTCTTCCAAAAATATACCACTGGTAATATCCTGAAGATAAGTGAATTTTCCCAGTAATCCTCTGAAAATAAAAACTACTAATAGCCAAGGAAGAAGATATTTTGTTCTATTCCTGTTCTAGGCAATACTAGTCCTCCACAGTAATAAGGAAAGAACAGCAAACTAAACAGCAAACAGCTAGAGTTGTTCCCATTTCTTGCAAAGCTAGCCAGGGACCCCAGCAGAGTGAGTTTCAGTCATCCTTCAGTCCAAGGCTCTTAGGAAGATGTCACTGAGTGGCACAGAGGCAACGAAGCAGAAAGGAAACAACTATATGATATATTACTTACATAGACTTCAACCAAAATCAGTGGGCCAAGAGAAGGTTAGAACTCTCAAAAATTTATCTTGATTGGCTTTAGGGTACAGTCAACTCTTTTTATGAAACACAAGTTCTTCCACTCATGGGCTCACCACATTGTTTTTGGCACAAACCTATCTCAAACTTCTCCCTATATATTTTCAATGGGCACTGATGGAACTAACTCCGCCTTTTATTACTATTTATATTATTTGTAAAAAATTTCTCATTTTAATCTCATTACTATAATATATATCCCACCAGGAATAGTACATTCTAAGTTTCAGTCTTTATTGAGATGCCTGAATTATACTTGACTAAACTCCCACTATGATCTTGGAAGACCTTAATTTCATGATTGCACAAAACCAAAGAATTCTATTACCCTGACTTTATTCATTAATTTCTTTTTCTCTCTTCCTTCCTCTCTCTCTCTGTCTGTCTCTCTTACTCTCTGTATAAGTTTTTATTTGCCTATATATTTTCTCTTAAATGTAACAACTAACCCTAAGTTTCTTCTCTTTAAAAAAAAAGTTTAAGCAAGAATTTAATATGTCTCAAGTATATTTTCCATTAATGTGACAAATTTCATTAAGATTGGGTGAGATGCAGTTGTAATGGCTATCAAAAAAAGACAAAAATAACAAATGCTATTGAAGATGCAAAAAGGAACTCATACACTATTGCTGGGAATGTAAATTAATATAGCCATTATGAAACCAGTATGGAAGTTTTTCAAAAAACTAAAAATAGAGCTATCATACCATCCAGCAAACCCACTACTGAGTGTTTATTCAAAGGAAAGGAAATCAGTGTTATCAAAGAGACACCTGCACCTCCATATTTATTGCAGCACCATTCATAACACCCAAAATACAGAATCAACTTAAGTGTCCATCAACAGATGAACGAATAAAGAAAATGTGGTGCATGTGCACAATGGAATACTATTCAGCCATAAAAAGAATGAAATCCTGTCATTTGCAGCAATGTAGATGGAACAGGAGGAAATAAACCAGGCACAGAAATACAAATATTGCATATGCTCATTCTTATGTGAGAGCTTTAAAAAATTGTATATCTTCTGGAGGTAGAGAAAGTTGAATGATAGATACTAGAGACTGGGAAGGTGAGGGTCAGGAGGTGAAGAAATATTGGTTAAAGGACAAACATACACTTACATGGAAGGAATAAGTTCTGGTATTTGACAGCAGAGTAGGGTGACTATAGTTAAAAACAATATATTGTGTATTTATAGACTATTCCTCAAATGACTATTAATAACTAATAGAAGAGATTTGAAGTATTTCTAACGCAAAGAAATGATAACTGTTTGAGGTGATGGATATCCTAAATACCCTGACATGATCATTACACATTGTATGCATGTACCGAAATACCACATGTACCCCATAAATACGTACAAATATTATGTGTTAATTTTTTCAAGTTAAAAAAAGAGTGGAAATGGAAATAAATTTTAAATAAAATAACTAGATACAGATAACAGTATCCTGATTCTTGGTAGTGGTAAAAATATAGCCTAAATCTTGGGATTAAATTGAGAGTATAATCAAACCTGAAGAATGATTCCCTATGTGTTGCACCTGGAGGCACAAGGATAGAAACACAGAATTTCAACATGAAAAAGAGAGTGGTGGTTGGAGACATGTTCTGGTTTCTGCTGAAATGAGTGTAGGGTCCAGCCCTACAGGGTCCTATGAGCCCGTCCCTACTGATGCAGAGATGAGACTGTGGAAATAAAAGACACAAGACATTGAGAAAAAGAAAACAGAGTTTGGGCCCAGGGGTCCACTGCCAACCAAAGTGCAGAGTTTGGCAGTGGGCCCAAGTGCCTGGATGCTCTGACTTTCATTGAGTACAAAGCTGGGGGCAGGGTAGGTAGGGTGAGGCATTGGTAGTCAGCGATAGGGTCTAGTAAATCACATGCCTTGGAGATAGGGGCCCAGGACTTTCAAGCAGCAGAGGCAAGGAGAAAACCTCATCAGCACTTTTTCCATACTTGTAAGAAATAACAAGACATTAAGATTTATGTTACTATTACTAATTCTTATCTTCTAAGGAAAAAAGGAACCAGGTGCAGAAGCAGAACGTGAAAGTAGACATAGAACATGACCACTGAAGCACAGCACCATGTACAGACAATTAAGCCCTCGGATGTCTGTGGGCCTCCCAGACAGCCATCAGGTCTACCGCAAGAGCTTGGAGGAGCGGAGTTTTTTCCTAACTTCCCCAGGAAGGAGACGTCTTGGACATCTTGAACGTCTCCTTCTCTAGCTGGCTAAACAGTGGGTGCTTTCCCAGCACTGGTGCTGCCACACAGCCAAGATACCCTCCAGCAGCCCTTATGCGGGCGTGACAGAGGGCTTAGAGCATCTTGCCTTAGGGTCACCTCCTTCCTAATGCCACTTCAGTTCCACACTCATGATCTGAGAATCGTTAGTAAAATTAAAAGGTTATATTGAGTATATATATTTCTGTGATTACATATGAATAACTATGTGATTATTTCTGATTTTATATATGTATAGGAATAACTATGTATCTATAACTGTAATTATTTTCTAGTTCAATATTTATATAGGAACAAGCTGAGACTTCAGACCCTCGCATCGGCACTTGCAGGGTCTCCCACCCACAGATGAATTGATTTATGGTTGGGAAAACATCACTTAAGGGTGTGAGTGTGAAGCGGATGAAGCATAGAGAATGAAAAAAGCAGCACGTACTATGAGTCCACTGAAGGAGAAGTGCAGGGGTTCTGTATTTCTGCAAAGCAAAGGCTAGTTTTCCAACACTGATCATAACACATCTATAGCTACTTTTTGGAATAACTCAATTGCATGCATGCTGATAAATAAAAACTATTATTTAGAGACAACATGGAGGAGTTAAATGGCCATGTTTATATTCTTAAGGGGTGGAAAGTTGTGCTATTTTATCTGGCTGTTTATTGTGAATCGATCAAAAAAATTAAGTCACTGGGATTGGAAAATTTCCTGGCAAAGAAAGGACTTAGGATGAGCATATGTCTTTCACTCTATTAAATTTTCTTCCTGTTTTTTGTTTTCTTTCTTTTTTTATGTTTTAAGAGATGCTGTGCCTGTCCTGAGTAATACTCAATTGAAAGCAAATACAGAATCAGCTAAATTCAATCCAAGTATGGATGTCTCATCCATGTTAAAATAAGGTAATCACTGTAAAATAGCCAAACATTTCTTCCAATTTGCCATCTTGACAGACTCCTTTGGATATATGTAAATTATCAATTCCTTCTGGTTTATTGGGACTGTCAGTGTTTATTTTTAGGAAGGCAGGTGTAAATAAAGCTCAGTTACTTTACAGTAAAGCAGCAAAGTAAGTTTATAAACCAGAAGTTTAATTCTCCCTTTCCAGATGCCACTGAGACACAGAAATTGCACAAGGAAACATATATTTTAGAGTCTGCCAAAGGGATCAGCTGAGGAGAAATTACCAAACTACAGGTGTAATCAGCTATTCTAAAATAGTCTTTCTGACCAGGGGCTGGGAAAGCTAGTAGGAGAGTGTGCGGAGGTGGGGGATTTGGTAGCACAACAGGGTGACTGTCGTCAACAGTAATTCAATTGCCCATTTTAAAATAACTAAAAGAGTATAATGGGATTGTTTGTAACATAAAGGATAAAGATATGTACAGATATCAGGGGATGTACAAATTGAGGGGATGGATACCCCATTTTACGTGATGTGATTACACATAGTATGCCTGTATCAAAGCATCTCATGCACCCCATAAATATATATACCTACTATATACAAAAAAAATAAAAATTAAAAATAGAATAATCTTTCTGAATGTCAAAGAAAAGTCAAGTGCATTATAATTTTGTCTGAACTTTTCTCTCTTTTATGTTTTTAGAGGGAGTAGGGGAGGCCAAGTTAAGTTCAATAATGTGGCTTGCATATAAAGCATTTTACTTTGTCTGAGGTAGGATCAATTGTGAGGTTTATTTCCTCTATATTACTCTTCTCATTTTTTTGACCTACTATTATTGCTTCCATAATCTTCTGACATGAAGCCTATCTGCCTAAATATGTAATTTTCAAACTAAATAGAAAATGTGAGGGAAAATCTTTTGAAAATTCTCTTAAGTTTACATCTCTAAATTAATCCACAAAAGGAATAAATATTCAGATATTACTTATTTCTGAAGGCATACGACTTCTCTGTGCTTTAATCAGGTAATGTACCATTTATGAATTAATGATTCATTAATTGCTTATTAAATTAATGGATTTGAAATATGATTTATAATTTATTCGAAATTGAAAATAATATTGAAATGTGAAAATCATCTGCCACGGCATAGAAAAACCAGGTTTGCAGCCAGGAGCAGTGGATCACACCTGTAATCCCAGCACTTTAAGAGGCCGAGGCAGGCGCATCACGAGGTCAGGAGTTCAAGACCAGCCAGTTTGACATCAGCCTGGCCAACAGGGTGAAACCCTGTCTCTACAAAAATTAGCCAGGTATGGTGGCAGGCACCTATAATCCCAGCTACTTGGGAGGGTGAGGCAGGAGAATTGCTTGAACCCAGGAGGCAGAGGTTGCAGTAAGCCAAGATCATGCCCCTGCATTCCAGCTTGGGTGACAAAGCAGGACTCCATCTCAGGGAAGGGGGTGGAAAGGTTTGCTCTGGGCAATGATTCAGGCATAATAAGCTCTGATTATGGCTGCTAGTGAGTACAAAATAGATAATGTACCATGTGAAATATAAAATACTGTCAGATATATCCCAATAATGCAAAAAAAAAAGCAAAATCTTATGTTAAAGCCTCTAGATTTCTCTATTCATTGTTAGTAGCAACTTCTCAGGGCTTTATTCTGGGATATTGAGATCCCAGTGTCAGTTGAGTCTCTACATGTTCTGTCAACGAATAATCTTGGCATCTGTCTCTTTGAACTACAGAACCATCTTGACTAACTGACTTCTTAGAAAAGAACAGCAGATTAGCCAGGTGAGGAAAGGTAAATGCATTTTTAATACACATTTTGGTACAGTATAGAAGATCTGAGATTTAGACCCAAATGGATGTGGGTTCCATTCCCAGTATCTGCCACTTACCACAAATGTGATACTGAGAAAGTCTAGTAACTCCTATGAGTCCCAGTTTTCTCATCTATGAAATAAAGTTGGTATAGGATTGCTTTGAGGATTAAATAAGGTAAAGTATGCCTGGCACCTGTGTAGCAAATCCTTAAGTAATGATAGCTCCCCCTCCTCCTTCCATTTCATTTACATTTTCAGCCTCCAGTTAAAAAGGATACTTGGTCTTTAAGGATATGATTATGTTCTTCTTCCTCACCTGAAAGCATTGACAGATAAGAGGTGTTCAATAAGCCCCTTGTCAGACCTCCATGTGCCTCACCAGACTGCAGGCATTCATTGTGGTATAACCCCTCTCATCTATTACCTGATTCCATCCATAGATTCCAGTCTGTGAAGCAGACTGATTCTGACTTCCTCATTCCTCACCTCAGAAGCAGTGAGTCAGGCTGAGATAATAGTGGAATGCAACAGCCAACTGGTTTAAACAGCCCCTACTTTGGGGTAGATGAACACAAAAGTGTACTAGTGAAGATATATGTATTAGGGAGGATGAAATTTTAGAAATTATACCCCCTTGTTTGTTGATTCAATATCTTGTTTCAACCGCAACTAGAAAGTAATGATTATAACTGTGGGTGCAGGTAGGACTTATTTAAAAATGACATTTTTTAAATTTTTCAGGGTCAAACTTGAGTGAATTTATGTGTTACACTTTCAACAGTAATAAAGCTAAGATTAGCAGAAACAAAAATAATTTTGCATCTCGTATTCATAAAATTTATATGCTGTGTAACCCTATAAAGTTAAGCATCACCAGCCTCACATGTTCTGCTTTATTTGTGTTATTCATCAGTGGATATGTGAATAAAAGTCTATTTTAAGACACATTGTTTGTAATTACATTTTTAAGGAGATAATACTTCTGAAAATATTCAACCAGTGTATTTTTCATTCATCATAAATTCACTTCCTTATGATTCTTCACCCATTAAGTAATATTTATTACTTCAGGGAGTTGTTGAGTATTTCCTACAACAAATAAGTCATTATTCAATGTTAAGCTTCAAGATTAAATTATTCCTGCTTCACGCTAGATTACAGTCGTGTGAACCAAGTTTTGCTGTGAGAAATATGTTTTCTAAATTCCAAAATCTTTTTACATTGCAGAAGTAAAATGTGGATGTCAGAGCTTAAATTTTTACTCTCAGCCTTGGTACACAGAGAAAGAAGGCTCAGACACACAGAAATATAAAGGAAATGTGCTATGTGGGAAGTACTTCCAGAATTCTGGGGGAGATCAAATTAGGGTAGCATTACTTGGGTCCCTGAGATGAAGTCAGGTGTTCTCATCACCCTGGAGAAAAGATGGAAGAAAGGGTAATGAGAAAGTAAGAAATGGCATGCAGTAGGAGAATATACTTCTTCCCATTTAGAACTATAGCTGCCGAATGTCTCTGAGCCACTGGGCTGACCAAAGTAGAGCACACACAGGAATGTGCCATGTTAAGGCAGGGATGGTACCCACATCCCTGCTTCCATGTGGTATCCACACCCCTGCTTCCATGTAGTACGCACATCCCTGCCTCCATATGGTATCCACACGCCTGCCTCCATGTGGCACCCACACCCCTGCCTCCATGTGACACAGCAGAGATTCAGACCTAAAGAGTTCTCAGGGGTTGGGGTGGGGGGTATTTACCAGGTAGCTAAGAATTAAGAAGCAACTTTTTTTTCAGAGGATTGAGGAGAGAAGAAATGGGGTGGAAAGCAGTTGGAGAGCAGATGGAAAGTGCACTGAGTCTCAGAGGTGAGCCATTCAAGCAGACACCAAACTGCCACACCCCAATCCAGTCAGTGAGAACCAACATGAGATCCAGACACTTCTACCATCACAATGTTACCTGAAATTTGTCTTGTATCAAGAGTCACTCAAGGAGAAGAAAAGAAATGGAATGAAGGGAAGGACTAGGCACCTTCCCCATCTTTACCAAACTATTTTACAATGAAGAGGTAATCTTAAATGGGCTATTTTGTAGTGAGTGCTGTTTGGTGTTTGATACTGAGTAGAAATAGGAATTGTTGATAAGTCACATAAATTAATTTATGCACATCTGAGTTACACACTTTACTAACCTTTGGAGGATCAATCAAGAGAATCTGGTCTGCCCTAAGCTAATGGCTTAAACTGTATGAATTAGAAATTAAAACACCATTTGCCCACTCACAAGTTGATATATCCACATTTTCAAAAATAGAAAATAGTCTTCAATTACCTCTATAAAATGCTATCTAGTGTTGCTCTATATCCATTATGTGCATGTGCATGCATGTGTGCATGTATGTGTGTGTGTTGCAACTCTTGTGTTTTAAGGGCTTCAGTAGCAGAGGTGTGGATCAAATTCATTCTTTATTTTGTTCAAAAGAGAGTAAAGGCATGAATATGCAGATATTCTAATCAGCCTAACATCTGGAGCTGCAAAGTAACAAGCTACATTAGGATTAATTTATATTGTACAATAAAAGAGCTCCAAAAAACTACTTCAAATCAATGCTATTAATCAAAAATAAAGATTTGTTTTTAATTCAGTAGATCTTGACTATAATGGATTGAGCATTCTCAAAAGTAACCCATCAAAAACAGTGATTCAAATTTAGTTGTCCTAGAAACAGACCATAAGATAGGGATTTAAGTGAGTCCAAATGGTTTATTACAGCACTGATCCCAACAGAACCAGTAATGGAGTGATAAAGAGAGACAAGAAATGGAAGGAAATTAATACAGAGTAAGATAATATGGAGGGGATCACTGTGGGTGACTAAGGCTCAAATCCACTGGGAACTTCTGAGTGAACAGATCCCTCCTCAGCCCTTAAGCACCAAAAGGATGAGGAAGCCAGTATTTATTCTCCAGCTACCATGCTTCATGAGCTGAGGGCCACTGCTGTGAGCATCAACTCCCCAAGACTTCTAATGTGTCCCAGGCAGGGACCAACCATACAAGAAAAGCATTAAAGCACAGCAAAAAAACACGTGCAGCAGAAAGCCATCAGTGGGCACAGGGAGAAGACAGCCAACAATGTTAATTAGGCATTTGGGAAACTTAAAAGTAGAAAGGAGTGAATCAGGCATTTTTAGAAGTAGCAAAAAACGTCTGTGTTACTGAATGAAAATTAACCCTAATGAAGTCACTATCATTCTGGTAAAGTCTATACAATATGTAACCTTGTAATTATATGACCTTATCAGAAAAATTTGTTTAGCTTATAGATTTGCACTATCATCTTGACTAATTGGTCTTTGACATTCCATTCAACTAAGCAGATTCAATTTTTAAAGATTGACTGCAGGAATTCAAAGTAAACTGTGAAAGCTAAAATTCTTCCCTGCATATACCTAAAAAGATGAGGTTCAAGGTAGCCCAGTTATATTTGAGAAATGAGAAGAAAGCAAATTTTAAAACTCATAAGTGCTTGAGATTTATAGTGCTAGTTGGGCAACAATGGGTTGCACGTCTTTAGAACTAAAGTTCAAATTGCAATTATTAATGATTTAAGAAACATACTTCTGCTTTTGAATTATTTAAATTAAATATACAACTTTGGTTAAAAATCTGTTTTATAAGGCTGCTTGATTCATCTCCATGGGAAATCTATTTGGAATGAGAAGTTTTGGGGAAAGTCTTGAAAGGAAAAAGAGCATGTGTGTGATTCTTTGTTTTTTGTTTGTTTACCCAAAAGAAAAATTAGTTTCAACACTTACCTCTGGTTATGACATTATCTCCATTATTTCTGGGGTCTAAATAGGTGTGCTTAATATATTTCAAACCTAGGGTAAAAGTAAGTTCTAGAATTTACAAAAGGAAACATTTTTGGTGATGTCAGTAGTAAGAATAGGAGACAAAATCTGAGAGATAGCCAAGGAATGTGCCCTCATGCTCTTCCCGGTAGACTGATCCGGTTATTTAGGAGATATCGGCAACCAAAACAGAGAGACTAAGTGTTATTAAGCCCTTAGGAACTAGACAAGTTCTAGCCACTCTCCTAAAATTACATGTACAATTTCTTATATGGAAAAGTAGCACTTAGTAGAAGAGGAAAATTTAGATAAAAGTCTGGATCAAGTTCCTTACTCACATATGTGGCACTAATGTTCTCTTTTGATTAATAAATATCTGAAAATATTACCTATGTCTTTAAATACAGATACTCTTTAAATGTTTGAGTATTTTTTACAAACTGCACTGTTTAGAAAAATAATTTTATAAAATAAACTAGTAAGTACATTTCTAAAACTTCCTTGAATATTGCTGTATCTCTTCAATACAGCATATTTAGCAGCATATAAAACAATAAATAAGGCCTAAGGAAACTGGCATGCAAGTCAGTGGAAAGAAGCAGAAAGATTTTCTCATTGAAAGAAGCCTGTAAGGGAACTTTATGGTACAGAAAACATAACCATGACTCCTGCTGCTTCCGTCAAGTAACAAACATATCCAAATGCTGTTGTCTATTTAAAATAAAAACATATAAAATTCATAGCGATTATTTTCACAGTAAAATAATTAATGCTTGAACTAGCAAGTTATTTACACTACTTAAAAAGAAACCTGTTTACTATCCCTTATTGATTACTAAAGTCAAATGATGCCAAACTATACATGAAAATTAATATTTATTTGGAAGAAATCTGAATAAAAACTAGCAACTTCTAAGCTAGTAAAAAGGCCATTTATCAACTTTTAATACAAAAGTACACCTAAATTGCATGTTACTATTTACTAATTAACTGCCAAGTGATAACAGCTAATTTATTCTAATTTTTAGGTTTTCAGTAAATAATTTCTATACCGTTAGACTACACCATTATGCATTTTTGAAAAAGGAAAAAGAGGAAGTAGAAAGAGGAGAAGAAAGAAGAGGAGTAAATGGAATGGGAGAGGAAGAAAGTGGTTATCACAGTATTTTCCAGTGGTAAACATCCAAAAGTGTTACTTTTACCTAATCAAATCTTATTCACCAAAATTGGCCATGAACTTGAATATAAAGCAACTAATTTTACAATCAAAATAGCTTACAGTATGTTCTCTGACCCCAGTGGAATCAACCAAGAAATCAGAAAAGACAACTAGAAAATTCCTGACTGAAATTTTTTAAATACACTGTAAATAATGCATTGGTCAAATAATAACTTTGAAGCCAAAATTTAAAAATATTTAAACTGAATTATTAAAAAGAGACCACGAATCAAAACTTGTGTGATTCTTTGAGGTCAGGAGTTGAAAACCAGCCTGGCCAACATTCTGAAACCCCACCTCTATTAAAAGTACAAAAATGGCCAGGTGTGGTGGCTCACACCTATAATCCCAGCATTTAGGGAAGCCGAGGTGGGTGGATTACCTGAGGTCAAGAGTTTGAGATCAGCCTAGCCAACATGGTAAAACCCTGTCTCTACTAAAATACAAAAATTAGCCTGGCATGATGGTGGGTGACTGTAATCCCAGCTACTTGGGAGGCTGAGTCAAGAGAATCACTTGAACCTGGGAGGCAGAGGTTGCAGTGAGCTGAGATTGCACCACTGCACTTCAGCTTTGGGGAAAGAATGAAATGCCATCTACAAAATAAAAACTAATTTTAAAAAATTAGCCAGGTTTGGTCATGTGAAAAAATTAGCCAGGTTTCGTCTGGTTTTATAATTTTTGTCTAAAGTTTGCTAGTAGTGTTTCTTCAAAGGTTATTCCAGTTATGGTTAAGTAGTGGGGAAAATCAATTATTAATTTTCAAGAACTTTCAGACTAATTTGTATTGACTTGGTTTTTAAAAATACTGGCAAATGCTATGCTTCTACTTTTAAAATTTGTGGTAATACCCAGAATGGATGTAAAATAACACTTTTTCAATAGATGACTTCATTTATCAATTTAATTCTAATTTTAAGCTTTATTTAAAATAAATTTATATGAGTTATGTCCTTATTTTTGGATTTGAAAAAAGTTGATGTAACTACACAATAGATAATGTTTGTGAAAGCTATGTATAAAATAACTTTTACATAAGGTAAAAGCGTAATTCATGATGGCTGCTGACGTGAAACTTTGAATTTCTATATCTTGCTTTGTCTTTCATAAAATTTAACTAAAGAAAAAAAAAAGAGCCTTAAGGGTGGCCCTGGGGAAAACTGTGGCTGGCTTCACTATCCTCCTAATAGGAAGAGGCAGTGAGGAGGGCAGTAGTCTGGGGAAGGTGAGAGCTCCGAAGGTCCTTTTCTGAAGGTGAGAAGGTCCCAGCTACCCAGGAGGTTGAGGCAGGAGAATCACTTGAACCCGAAGGCAGAGGCTGCAGTGAGCTGAAATAGTGCCACTGCACTCCAGCTGGGCAACAGAGTGAGACTCTGTCTCAAAAAAAACCAAATTTGTGTGATTCACCTAAAGCAGTGTTTAGTGGGAAATGGGAAGACTTAACTGTACATTTTAGAAATGAAGAAAGATTAAACATCAATTTTCTAAGCTTCCACTTCAATAAGTTTAAAAAATAAAAGTAAAGCAAACCTTGAAAAGGGAAAGAAAAGAATAACAAAGGAGAGCTGAAATCAACAAAAGAGAAAATCACACTTACGGTAGGGAAAACCAACAAAACCAGAAGCTGGTTTATTAAAATCAATTATAACATTGGTCTTCTAAACATACAATCATGTCGTCTGCAAAGACACAATTTGCCCAAAACAAGATTTAACAAAAAAGAGGAATATAATTTTATTCAAGATGATAAAATGATTTAATGAATAACTTTATATCAATACATTAGACAATTTAGATAGAATTAATAAATTCCTCAAATAAATTTAGCTGAACTGATTTCTTAAAAAATGAACATCTGAAAACCCTTATATTTTTAAAGAAATTAAATCTATTATTGAAAACATTCCCTCTCACACACACTTAAACCTAAATCCTAGATAGAGTCACTGGTAAAGACTTCAGGACTTAGGCATAGGCAAGGACTTCATGACTAAAACACCAAAAGCATTGGCAACAAAAGCCAAAATAGACAAATGGGATCTAATTAACTCCAGAGCTTCTGTACAGCAAAAGAAACAATCATTAGAGTGAACCAGCAACCAACAGAATGGGAAAATATTTTTGCAATCTACCCATCTCACAAAGGGCTAATATCCAGAATCTACAAAGAACTAAAACAGATTTACACAAACAAACAAACAAACAAACAAACCCATTCAAAAGTGGGCGAAGAATATGAACAGACACTTTTCAAAAAAAGGCATATATGAGGCTAACAAACATATGAAAAAATGCGCATCATCACTGGTCATTAGAGAAATGCAAATCAAAACTACCATTTCATGCCAGTTAGAATGGTGATCATTAAAAAATCTGGAGACAACAGATGCTGAAGAGGATGTGGAGAAATAGGAACATTTTACACTGTTGGTGGGAGTGTAAATTAGTTCAACCATTGTGGAAGACAGTGTGGTGATTCCCCAAGGACCTAGAAATAGAAATTCCATTTGACTCAGCAATCCCATTACTGGGTATATAACCAAAGGATTATAAATTGTTCTATTATAAGGACACATGCACATGTATGTTCATCGCAGCACTGTTTACAATAGCAAAGACTTGGAACCAACCCAAATGCTCATCTATGATAGACTGGACAGGGAAAATGTGGCACATAGACACCATGGAATACTATGCAGACATAAAAAATGATGAGTTCATGTCCTTTGTAGGGACATGGATGAACCTGGAAACCATCATTCTCAGTAAACTGATACAAGAACAGAAAATTAAACACCACATGTTCTCACTCATATGTCAGTGTTGAAGAATGAGAATACATGGACACAGGGAGGGGAGCATCACACACTGAGGTCTCTGAGGGGGAACTAGGGGAGGTATGAGAAAGTGAGGAGCTGGGGAGGGATAACATGGGGAGAAATGCCAGATATAGGTGATGGGGAGGAAGGCAGCAAATCACATTGCCATGTATGTACCTATGCAACAATCCTGCATGTTCTTCACATGTACCCCAAAACCTAAAACTCAATAAAATATAAAAAAATAAATAAATAAAAACTTCTAAATGTTTAAAAAAGAAATAATAAATAATACTAATCGCACACAAACTCTTCCCAAGAATAGTAAAAGAGGAAACTCATCTTAAACATTTGTATGAAACAAACATAACCTTGATTTCAAAACATCCAAAAAGAAAAGTAAATTATTTTATCTCATAAATATAGACACAAAAATTCTAAACAGAATACTAGCAAAATTAATGTAGATACTTTTTTTAAGATACTAAATTTTGAAGTGATTTTGCTGTAATGCAAGTTATGTGTTAACACTCCAAATCCACTCTGAGTAATTTACTATAATAACAGAAAAGAAATATAATCAAGCCAATAGATGTAGAAAAAGCATTTTAAAAAATTGAGCACCTATTCATGATTAAAATTTTCTTGGAAATTAGAAAGAGAAGGGAACTTCCTAAACCTAATGACAAATATTCATACAATAAATCTACAATAAGTATCATCATCAAGATGGTGAAATCATGAAAGCTTTCAACTCAAGGTCAGACATAAATCAAGGATGACTGCTGTCACCATTACATTTTGTACTGGAGGTCTTAGCCAATATAGTAAGGAAAAAAAAAGTGCAACATGGTAATAACTGACAAAGAAACATAAAACTGCCATTATTTGCAGATGGCATATTTGTTTACATAAAAATTGAAAACAACATACAGACAAAATATTGAAACTAGTAAGTAAATTTAGGGAAGTCACTAGATACAAGATAAATATGTATAATCAATTTTATATTTTGTATTTTATAGATTTTTAATATTTTATAAAGTTTTATATTTTTATTTATATTTATGTTTACTATCAATAGACAAAAAATTATGTATGCATACATATATGTATATACTCACAGTCATGCATTGCTTATTGACAGGTAAACATTCTGAGAAATGCATTTTTAAGTTAATTTGTCACTTTGTGAACATTATATAGTGTAGCCTACTACCCACCTATGCTGTATAGTATAGTCTATTGCTCCTGAACTGCAGTATTGTACTGAACATTGTAGGCAATTGTAACATAATTGTGAGTATATGTGATTGTAAACATATCTAAACATAGAAAATGTACAACAAAAATACAGTATAAAAGATTTTTTAAATGGCACATCTATACAGGGTACTTAATATGAAAGGAGTTTGCAAGACTAGAAGTTGCTCTGGGTGAGTCAGTGAGTGATGGTGAATCAAAGTGAAAGCCTAGGACATTACTATACACTACTATAGACTTTATACTCAAGCTACAATAAATTTAATTTAAAAATTAAGTGTGCTACATTACATCACTAGGCAATAGGAATTTTGCAGCTCATTATAATTTTATGGGACCACTACCAAATATGTAGTTTGTACTTCACTGAAACATTGTTATGGAGCATGCATGCATGCATGATTGTGTTTGTGTTTATATATAGAGAGAGATAATTATATATAATTCTATATATTTACTATATATGTTGTATATACTGTATTTTTATATACATATAATTATATGTAAAACAATAGAATTTGTAAGAGTCAATGAACCCTCTATAAGGAAAACTACAAAACACTGATTAAAAAAAAGGAGTAGATGACATTAACAAATGGAAAAAAATTCCATGTGATGAATATGAAGAATGAATATTGTTAAAATGACTATACTGTTTAAAGTAGTCTACAGATCCAATGAAATTCCTATCAAATTACCAATGTTATTTTTCACAGAATTAGAAAAAAAAAATCTAAAATTCATATGGGAACCAAGAAAAAGCCTAAATGCCCCCCGACCAAAAAAAAAGGAAAAAAGCCAGAGGCATCACATTGCCTGACATTAAACTATACTACAAAGGTTTAGTAATGAAAACAGCATGTTACTGGTACAAAATAAGACACACAGATCAATGGAAAAGAAAAGACAACTGAGAAAAGGCCTTTGATAAAATTCAATAACCCTTCATGCTAAAAACACTCAATAAACTAGGTATTGATGGAATGTGTTTAAAAATAATAAGAGCTGTTTATGACAAACCCACAGCCAATATCATACTGAATGGGCAAAAGCTGGAAGCATTCCCTTTGAAAACTGGCACAATACATGGATGCCCTCTCTCACCACTCCTATTCAACACAGTATTGCAAGTTCTGGCAGGGGTAATCAGGCAAGAGACAGATATAAAGGGTATTCAAATAGGAAGAGAGGACGTCAAATTGTCTCTCCTTATAGATGACATGATTTCATATCTTAAAAACCCCATTGTCTCAGCCCCAAAACTCTTTAAGCTGATAAGCAACTTCAGAAATGTCTCAGGATACAAAATCAATGTGCAAAAATCACAAGGATTTCTATACACCAATAATAGACAAACACAGAGCCAAATCATGAGTGAACTGCCATTCAAAATTGCTACAAAGAGAATAAAATACCTAGGAATTCAACTTACAAGGGATGCGAGGGACCTCTTCAAAGAGAACTACAAACTACTCCTCAAGGAAATAAGAGAGAAAACAAACAAATGGAAAAAAACTCAATGCTGATGGATAGCAAGAATCAATATCGTGAAAATAGCCATGCTGCCCAAAATAATATATAGATTCAATGCTATCTCCATCAAATTACCATTGACTTTCTTCGCAGATTTAGAATGAATTACTTTAAATTTCATATGGAACCAAAAAAGAGCCTGCATAGCCAAGACAATCCTAAGCAAAAATAACAAAGCTGGAAGCATCAAGCTACCTGACCTCAAACTACACTGCAAGGCTAGAGTAACCAAAACAGCATGGTACTAATACCAAAACAGAGATATAGACCAAGAGAACAGAACAGAGGCCTCAGAAATAACACCAAACATCTACAACCTGAACTGATCTTTGATCTTTGATAAACCTGATGAAAACAAGCAATGAGGAAAAGATTTCCTATTTAATAAATGCTGTTAGGAAAATTAGCTAACCATATGCAGAAAGCTGAAACTGGACCTCTTCCTTACACCTTATACAAAAAGTAATTCAAGATAAAGACTTAGACATAAAACCTAAAACCATAAAAATCCTAGAAGAAAACCTATGCAATATCATTCAGGACATAGGGATGGGTAAAGATTCCATGATAAAACACCAAAAGCAATGGCAACAAAAGCCAGAATAGACAAATGGGATCTAACTAAACTAAAGAGCTTCTGCACAGCAAAGGAAACTATCATCAGAATGAACAGGCAACCTAAAGAATGAGAGAAAATTTTGCAAGCTCTCCATCTAGCAAAGGGCTAGTATCCAGGATCTACAAAGAAACTAAACAAATTTACAATAAACAACCCCATCAAAAAAGTGGGTAAAGGATATGAACAGACACTTCTCAAAAGAAGACATTTATGCAGCCAACAAACATATTTTAAAAAGCTCATCATCACTGTTCATTAAAGAAATGCAAAGCAAAACCACATTTAGATACCATCTCACACCAGTTAGAATGGTGATCATTAAAAAGTCAGGAGACAACAGATGCTGGAGAGGATGTGGAGAAATAGGAACGCTTTTACACTGTTGGTGGGAGTGTAAATTAGTTCAACCATTGTGGAAGACAGTGTGGCGATGCCTAAAGGATCTAGAAGCACAAATACCATTTATCCCAACAATCTCTTTACTTGGTACATACCCAAAGGATTATAAATCATTCTACTACAAAGACACATGCACACATATGTTTAATGCAGCACTTGGAATATTGCAGTCACAATAGCAAAGACTTGGAACCAACCCAAAAGCCCATCAATAGGCTGGATAAAGAAAATGTGGCACATATATGCCATGGAATACTATGCACACATAAAAAAGAATGGGTTCATGTCTTTGCTGGGACATGAATTAAGCAGGAAACAATCATTCTTAGTAAACTAACACAGGAACAGAAAACCAAACACCGCATCTTCTCACTCATAAGTGGAAATTGAACCATGAGAACACATGGACACAGGGAGGGGAACATCTCACACTGGGGCCTGTTGGGAGTTGTGGGGGTAGGGGAGGGATAGCATTAGAAGAAATACCTAACGTACATGATGGGTTGATTGGCGGAGCAAACCACCATGGCACATGTAAACCTATGTAACAAACCTGCGTGTTCTGCACATGTGTAAATAAATAAAAATTTTATAAAATAGAAACTTTTTAAAAAATGAATAGGCAACCCAGATATAAGGCCACATACCTAACTCCAAATGAAATTTTTAAAAACTCAACCAAAACAACAATGGGAAAGGGACACCCTATTCAATAAATGGAGCTGGGAAAACTGACTAACCACATGCAAAAGAATGAAACCGGACCCATATTTCTCATCACATACAAAATTAATTCAAGATGGATTAAAGGCTTAAATGTAAGATTTTAAACTAGAAAAAAAACTAGAGGAAAATCTAGGGAATTCCTAGCTAAGGAATCAGGCAAAAGAAACAAAGAAAAGATCAAAATAGGAAAAGAAAAAATTAAACTATATCTTTTTGCTAATGATCTGATTCTATATCTAAAAAACCTAAATACCCTGCCAAAAGGATCCTGGAACTAATCAACAACTTCAGGAAAGTGTCAAGATACAAAAATCAGTGTACAAAAATCAGTAGCATTTCTATATATAAATAACATTCAAGTCATGATCCAGATCAAGAATGCAATAACATTGATAATAGCCACAAAAAAATTAAAAGACATACGAATACATCTAACAAAGGAGGTGATAGATCTCTACAAAGAATACTACAAAAAACTGCTGAAAGAAATCACAGATGACACAAACAGTTAGAAAAATATTCCAAGCTCATGGATTGGAGGAATCAATATCATTATAATGACCATAATGGCCAAGGAAATCTACAAATTCAACACTATTCCTATGAAACTACCAATAGCACATACACAGAATGAGAAAGACACTATTCCAAAATTCATATAAAACCAAAAAAGAGTCCAGATAGCCAAAGCAATCCTAAGCCAAAAATAAAGCTTGAGACACATTATCTGACTTCAAACTGTCTATAAAAATGTAGTGAAAAATAATAATAGTAACTTTTTAAAAACACAACACAATACTGATACAAAACCATACACACAGACCAACAGCACATAAAAGAGAACCCAGAACTATAAATGCACACCTATAGCCATCTGATTTTTAGCAAAGTTGGCAAAAAATAAGCAATGGGAAAGGATTCCTGTATTAGCCCATTTTCAATCTGCTCTAAAGAAATGCCTAGCCAGGTGCGTTGGCTCATGACTGTAATACAAGCACTTTAAGAGGCCAAGGTGGGTGGATCACCTGAGGTCAGGAGTTTGAGACCAGCCTGGCCAACATGGGAAAACTTCATCTCTACTAATAATACAAAAATTAGCCAGGTGTGGTGGTGCATGCCTGTAATCCTAGCTACTTGGGAGGCTGAGGTTCAAGAATCACTTGAACCCAGGAGGTGGAGGTTGCAGTAAGCCAACACACCACTGCACTCCAGCCTGGGCAACACAGTGAAACACTGTTTCCAAAAAAAAAAAAAAAAAAACCTGAGACTGAGTAATTTATAAAGAAAGATTTAATACAGTTTGGCATGGCTGAGGAGGCCTCAGGAAACTTACAAACATGGTGGAACGAACCTCTTCAAAGTGTGGCAGGAGAGAACGTGTGGCAGCAGGGAAAATGCTAGATGCTTAAGAAATTATCAGATCTCATTAAAACTCACTCGCAATCATGAGAAAAGCATGGGAGAAACTGCCCACATGACTCAATTACCTCCCACCAGTTCCCTCCCATGACACATAGGAATTACAGTTCAAGATGAGATTTGGGTGGGGACACAGCCAAACAATATCATTCCACACCGGACCCCTCCCAAATATTATTTCTTCACATTTCAAAATACACTCATGCCTTTCCAACAGGCCCCCAAAGTCTTATTCCAGCATTAACGCAAAAATTTTAAGTCCAAAGTTTCATCTAAGACAAGGCAAGTCCCTTCCACCTATCAGCCGGTAAAATTAAAAACACGTTACTCACTTCTTAGATATAATGACGGTACAAGTTAAATACACTTGTTCTAAATGGGAGAAATTGACCAAAACAAAGGGTTACAGGCCCTGTGCAAGTCTGATATCCAACAGGATTTCAGTCGTTCAGCCTTAAGTTTCCAAATTTAAGTTGTTAAACCTTAAGGTTCCAAAATGATCTCCTTTGACTCTATGTCTCACATGCAGGTCACACTGATGCAAGAGATGGGCTCTCATGGCCTTAGGCAGATCTGTCCCTGTGGCTTTGCAGGGTACAGCCCCACTTCAGGTGCTTTCACAGGCTGGCATTGAGTGCCTGTGGCTCTTCTGGGCACATGGTGCAAGCTGTCAGTGGATCTACCATTCTGGGGTCTGGAGGACAATGGCCCTCTTCTCACAGCTCCACTACACAGCACCCAAGTGGGGACTTTCTGTAGGGGCTCCAACCCCACAATTCCCTTCTTCACTTCACTAGCAGAGGTTCTCCATTAGGGCTTCCACCTTGCAGCAACTTCTTCCTAGACATCCAGGCATTTCCATACATCCTCTGAAATCTAGGTGGAGGTTCAAACCTCAATTCTTGACTTCTGTGCACCTAAAGGCCCAATACCCCTTGTAAGCCACCCAAGGCTTGGGGCTTGCACCCTCTGAAGCAACAGTCTGAGCTCTGTGTTTGCTCCTTTTAGCCACAGCTGGAAACAGAAGCATCTGGGACACAGGGCACCATGTCCCAAGGCTGCAAAGAGCAAGGGGTCCTGGGCCTGGCCCATGAAACCATTTTTCCCTCCTAAGTTTCCAGGTCTGTGATGAGAGGGGCTGCCATGAAGGTCTCTGACATGCCCTGCAAACATTTTCCCCATTGTCTTTACTGTTAGAATTCGGCTCCTACTTACTTGTGCAAATTTCTGCAGCCAACTTGAATTTCTCCCCAGAAAATTGGTTTTTCTTTTTTATTGCATTGTCAGGCTGCAAATTTTCCAAACTTTTATGTTCTGCTTCCTCTTGAACACTTTGCCACTTAGAAATTTCTTCTGCCAGGTTACCTTAAATCTTCTCTCTCAAGTTCAAATTTCCACAGATCTCTACACCAGGGGCAAAATGCTATCAATCTCTTTGCTAAAGCATAGCAAGAGTCACCTTTATTCCAGTTCCCAACAAGTCCTTCATCTCCATCTGAGATGACCTCAGCCTAAACTTCATTATCCACATCACTATAAACAGTTTGGTCAAAGTCATTCAACAAGTCTCTAAAAAATTCTAAACTTTCCCACATTCTCCTGTCTTCTTTGAGCCCTCCAAACTGTTCCAACCTCTGCCTGTTGCACTGTTCCAAAGTCACTTAGACATTTTTGGGTATCTTATAGCAAAACTCCACTCTCTGTGGTACCAATTTACTGTATTAATCCCTTCTCATGCTGCTATGAAAAAATACCCAAGACTGGGTAATTTATAAAGAAAAGAAGTTTAATTGACTCACAGTTCTGTATGGCTGGGGAAGCCTCAGGAAAACAATCATGCAGAAGGCAGCTTTTCACTGGGTGGCAGGAAAATAACTGCCAAGAGCAGAAATGCCAGCTGCTGATAAAACCAGCAGATCTTGTGAGAACTCACTCACTATCATGAGAACAACATGGGGGAGAACCATCCCATGATTCAATTACCTCCCCTCGGGTATCTCCCATGACACATAGGGATTATGGGAGTTACAACTGAAGATGAGATTTGGGTAGGGATATAGCCAAATGATATCAATTCCCTATTTAATAAATGGTGCTAGGACAGCTGGCTAGCCATAACAAAAGTAAACAGAAAAACACAGAATATTATAACATTGTTATAATATAATGGTGTGTAAACTACTCTTATCCTGAGTTGAAAGACTAGATGAAGAACCAATCAAAAAGAATAACTATAAAAACTTTTCAAGATATAGATAGTATAATAAAATATAAATAGAAATAATAAAGTTAAAAGGTGGAAATATGAACTTCAAACACAAAGTTTCTATTACTTTTCTTTTGCATGTATCTTTGTTTACACAAACAGTGTTAAGTAGTTATTAGGTTAAAATAATGTATTATATAATAATTTTAGCACACCTCATGATCATGTCAAACCAAAAAACATACAATGGATACACAAAAGTAAAAAGAATGAAACTAAATCATGCCACTGGGGAAAATTCAATAAACAAAGACAGGAAGGAAAGAAAGAAGTACAAGAAGACCAGAAAACAAATAACAAAATGGCAAAAGTAAGTTCTTATTCATAACAACATTAAATGTAAATGAACTAAACTCTTCAATAAGAAAACATAGACTGTCTGAATGAATGAAATAATAAGACCCATGACCTACTGCCTACAAGAAATATATTTCACTCATAAAGACACACATAGACTGAAAATAAGGAAATGAAACAAGATATCCCATGCCCATGGAAACTAAAAAAGAGCAGGAATGGTTACATGAGACAAAATAGATATCAAGACAAAAACTATAAAACAAAGAAGGTCACTATATAATGATTAAGAGGTAAATTTAGCAAGAAGATAGAATTTTAAATATATATGCACCCAACACTGGAGTACACAGAGATATACAAAGCAAATATTACTAGAAAGATAGATAGGCCCCAGGGCAATCATAGCTGAAGAAAGACAGGCTCCAATGCAATCATAGCTGAAGACTTCAACACCCACTTGCACTACTGGACAGATCTTCCAGACAGAAAATCAACAAAGAAACATTAGACTTAATCTGCACTATAGACCAAGAAGATCTAATAAATATTTACAGAACATTTCATTCAACAGCTGCAGAATACGTTTTTTTTTTCGTACTTTAGGTTGTGGAGTACATGTGCAGATCATGCAGTATTGTTGCATAGGTACATACAGGGCAATGTGGTTTGCTGCCTCCATGCCCCCATCACAGCATATGGATCATTCTCAAAGATAGACCATATAATAGGTTCCAAAACAAGTCTTAAAATATCCAAAACCACTGAAATAATATCAATCATTGTCTCTAACCAAAATTGAACAAAACTAGGAATTAATAATAAGAAGAATTTTGGAAGCCATACAAATACACAGAAATTAAACCATATGATAAACGACTGGTGGCTCTATGAAAAAATGAAAAAGGAAATGGAAACATTTCTTGAAACAAATGATAATGAAAATACAACATTATCAAAACATATCGGATACAATAAACGCAATGCCAAATGGAAAGTTTATAGGAATAAGTGCCTACCTCACAAAAGAGAAAAAACTTTAAATAAATAATTTAATAATGCATTTTCAAGAACCAGAAAAGCAAGAGCAAACCAAACACAAAAATTAGTAGAAGAAAAGAAATGATAAAGACTATAGCAGAAATAAATGAAATTGAAATGAAGAAAACAATACAAAAGATCAATGAAACAAAAAGTTGGTTTTTTTTAAAAGTTAAAAAAAATTGACCAACCATTAGCCAAACTTAAAAAAAAAGAGAGAGAATACAAATAAAAAAATTAGAAATGAATAAAGAAACATTACAACTGATACTGCAGAAATTCAAAGAATCATTAATGGGCTACTATGAGCATCTATATGCCAATAAATTGGAAAATTTAGAAAAAAAAGGACAAATTCCCAGACACATACAATCTACCAAGACTGAACCAGGAAGAAATCAAAAACCAGAAGAGAATAATAACAAGTAATGAGATCCAAGCTATAACAAAAGTCTTTCAGTGGGCCAGACATGGTGGCTTACACCTGTTATCCCAGCACTTTGGGAAGCTTACAGGGGTGGATAACTTGAGGTCAGCAGTTTGATAGGCCTGGTCAACATGGTGAAACCCCATCTCTACTAAAAATACAAAATTAACTGGGCATGCACCTGTAGTCCCAGCTACTATAGAGGCTGAAGCAGGAGAATTGCTTGAACCCAGGAGGTGGAGGTTGCAGTGAGCTGAGATCACATCACTGCACTCCAGGCCAGGTGACAGAGCAAGAATATATCTGAAAAAA
>NW_016107391.1:11355836-11389811 GCF_001604975.1 Cebus imitator | reverse complement strand
AAAAAAAATCTCCCAAAAGTCTTCCAGTAAAGAAAAGCCCAGCACCTGATGGTTTCACTACTGAACTCTACCAAACATTTAAAGAAAAACTAACACAAATCTTACTCAAAACATTCTGAAATATTCAGGAGGAGAAAATATATGCAAGCTTATTCTATGAGGCCAGCATTACTCTGATACCAAAACCAGAGAAAGACACATTAAAATAAAATAAAAATAAAAAAAAAAAAAAACCCTACAGGCCAGTATCTCTGATGAATACCAATGCAAAAATCCTCAGCAAAATATTATCAAACCGAAATCAACCAGACATTAGAAAGATCATTCATCACGATCAAGTGGTATTTACTCCTGGGATGCAAGAATGATTCATAATATGAAAATTAATTGATCTGACACATCATATCAACACAATGAAGGATTTAAAATGATATGATTAGTTCAAGTGATGTTGAAAAGACATTTGATAAAATTGAACATCCTTTTAGTATTAAAAATAAGTGGGTATAGAAGGAACATACTTTAACATAACAAAAGCCATATATGACATACCCATAGCTAGTATCATACTGACTGAAAAAATCTGAAAACTTTTTCTAGAATATGGAACATGACAAGGATGCCCACTATGACCATTGTTATTCAACATGGTGCTATAAGTCCTAGCTAAAGCTATCAGACCAAAGAAAGGAATAAAGGGGAAGGATGAAAGATGGCCAAATAGGAACAGCTCTGAAATGCAGTCCCCAGCAAGAACAATGCAGAGGGTGAGTGATCACCACATTTCCAAACGAGTTATTATTGCTCACAGGCCAGGAGATTCCCAGGCTGAAAAGCACCACTAGTTTCCAACAAAGCTGTTTCAGCCGACACAGCGGGTCCCCACCCAAAAACTCACACAAATCAGCATGGCTGTTTAAACTGGTGCCTGGAATGCATGGGAGACAGACCCACCAATTGAACTGAAGAAAAGCGGACTGAAAAAGGGAGCCAGATGATCTGGCTCAGCAGGTCCCACCTGCACAAAGACTAGCACTCTGAAACACTCTAGACTGAGAGTTTCAGAGCAAGTACAGCTGGACATGGGACGGTGCAGCTCTGTGGGGAGAAGGGCATCCGCCATTACCGAGGCAGTCCAGCAGCGCTGAGCAAGTCCACCATTACCGAGGCCGTCCGCCATTACTGAGGTAGTCTGCCATTACTGAGGCCGTTCTAACTATACCTCTATAAGCCATACCACAAGGAAGTTCACACAGCAGCTGGGCAAAGCCAACAGCAGCTCAGCAGTGCCTCTGCTGGCAGACTGTGACTAGGCTATCTCCTTTCTGGGCGGGGGATCTCTAAAAAAAGGCAGCAGCCCATGAGGAAATTATAAATAAAGCCCCACCTTCCCAAGACAGAGCACCTGGGAGAAAAGGCGGTTATGAGTTCCACTGCAGCAAACTTAAACATACCTGCCCAGCAGCTCTGAATGGAACAATAGAGATGACAGCTCAGCACTTGAGCTCCAATAAGGGACAGAATGTCTCCCCAAGCAGCTCCCTGGCCCCTGTAAAACCAAAGAGACACCTCATAAAGGAGAGCTCAGGCTGACATCTGGCAGGTATCCTTCTGGGACAAAGATAACAGAAGAAGAAACTGGAAGAAACCCTTACTCTACTGCAGCCACTGCATTCATCCCCAGGCAAGTAGGGTCTGGAGTGGACCTCCAGCAGTCCTACAGCAGAGGGGCCTGACTGTTAGAAGGAAAACTAAAAAGCAGAAAGAAATAACTTCATCATCAACATAAAGGACATCCACTCAGAGACCCAATCCAAAAGTCACCAACTACAGAGACCACAGGTAGATAAATCCACAAAGATGGGAAGAAACCAGGGGGAAAATAATGAAAACACCCAAAACCAGAACGTCTCTCCTCCTCCAAGGGATCACAAGTCCTAACCAGCAAGGGAATAAAGTTGGATGGAGAATCAGTCTGATGAATTGATAGAAGCAGACTTCAGAAGGTGGGTAATAACAAACTTCTCTGAGCTACATGTTCTAACCAAATGCAAAGAAACTAAGAACCTTGAAAAAAGGTTTGATGAAACGCCAATGAGAAGAAACAGATTAGAGGAGAATATAAATGACATTATGGAGCTGAAAAACACAACACGAGAACTTCATGAAGCATAAAAAAGATTCAATAGCTTAAATGACTAAGCAGAAGAAAGGATATCAGAGATTGAAGACCAATTCAATGAAATAAAATGAGAAGGCAAGCTTAAAAAAAAAGAGTGAAAAGAACTGAACAAAGCCTACAAGAAACATAGTATTATGTGAAAAGATCTAATCTACATTTGATCTAATATACATTTGATAGGCGTACCTTAATGTGACGGAGAGAGTGAATTCAAACTGGAAAACATTCTTCAGGACATTATCCGGGAGAACTTCCCCAACCTAAAAAGGCAGGCCAATATTAAAGTCCAGGAAATACAGAGAACACCATAAAGATATTTCTCAAGAAGAACAACCCCAAGGCACATAATCGTCAGATGCACCAGGGTTGAAATGAAGGAAAATATGCTAAGGGCAGCCAGAGAAAAAGATTGGGTTACCCACAAAGGGAAGCCCGTCAGGCTCACAGTGGATCTCTCAGCAGAAACCCTACAAGCCAGAAGAGAGTGGGGACCAATATTCAACATCCTTAAAGAAAACCACTTTCAACCTAGAATTTCATATCTAGCCAAACTAAGCTTCATAAGTGAAGGAGAAAGAAAATCCTTTACAAACAAGCAATTGCTCAGAGATTTTGTAACTACCAGGCCTGCATTACAAGAGCTCCTGAAAGAAGAACTAAGCATGAAAGGAAAAACTGGTACCACCTACTCCAAAAATGTACCAAACGGTAATGAGCATTGACACAATGAAGAAACTACATCAACTAATGGGCAAAATAAACAGCTAGCATCAAAATGGCCAGATGAAATTCACATATAACAATACTAACCTTGAATGTAAATGGGCTAAATGCCCCAATCAAAAGACACAGACTGGCAAATTGGATAAAAAGTCAAAACCCATCTGTGTGCTGTATCCAGAAAACCCATCTCACATGCCAGGATACACATAGGCTCAAAATAAAGGGATGCAGGAAGATTTACCAAGCAAATAGAAAGAAAAAAAAGAAAAAAAGCAAGATTTGTTATCCTAGTCTCTGATAAAATAGACTTTAAACCAACAAAGATCAAAAGAGACAAAGAAGGGAATTACATAATGGTAAAAGTATCAATGTATCAAGAAGAACTAATGATCCTAAATATATACACACCCAATACAGGAGTGCTCAGATACATAAAGCAAGTACTTAATGACCTACAAAGAGACTTAGCCTCCCACACAATAATAGTGGGAGACTTTAACACTCCACTGTCAATATTAGACAGATGAACCAGACAGAAAATTAACAAGGATATCCAGGACTTGAACTCAGATCTGGACCAAACAAAGCTAATAGAAATCTACAAAACTCTCCACCCCAAATCCACAGAATATACATTCTTCACAGCACCACATCACACCTACTTTAAAATTGACCACATAATTGGAAGGAAATCAATCCTCAGCAAATGCAAAAGAATGGAAATCATAACAAACAGTCTCTCAGACCATAGTGCAATCAAACTAGAACTCAGGATTAAGAAACTAACTCAGAACCACAGAACTTCATGGAAACTAAACATCTGGCTCTTGAATGTTCACTGGATAAACAAGGAAATGAAAACAGAAATAAAGATGTTCTTCAAAACCAAGTAGAACAAAGACACAACATACCAGAATCTCTGGGACACATTTAAAGCAGTGTCTAGCGGGAAATTTATAGCAATAAATACCCATATGAGAGGCAAGGAAAAATCTGATATCAACATTCTATCATCAAAACTGAAAGAGCTAGAGGAGCAAGATCAACAAAACTCAAAGGCTAGCAGAAGACAAGAAAGAACTAAGATCACAGCAGAACTGAAGCAGATAGAGACAGAAAAACTCTCCAAAAATCAATAAATCCAGGAGCCAGTTTTTTGAAAAGATCAAGAAAATAGACCACTAGCCAGATTAATAAAAAAGAAAAGAAAGAAGAATCAAATAGATGCAATAAAAAACGATAAAGGGGATATCACCACTGACTCCACAGAAATACAAACCACCAAAAGAGATTACTACAAACAACTCTCTGTACACAAACCAGGAAACCTGGAAGAAATGGGTAAATTCCTGTACACTTGCACCCTCCCAAGCCTAAACCAGGAAGAAGCTGAAACCCAGAATATACCAGTAAAAAGGGCTGAAGTTGAGGCAGCAGTTAATAGCCTACCAACCAAAAAAATTCCAGGTTCAGATGGGTTCACAGCCAAATTCTACCAGATATACAAGGAGAAACTGGTACCACTCCTTTGGAAAATACTCCAAACAATCCAAAAAGAGGGAATCCTTCCCAAATCATTTTCTGAGACCAACATCATCCTGATGCCAAAACCCAACAGAGACTCAATGAAAAAAGAAAACTTAAGGCCAATATCCATGATGAACATAGATGCAAACATCTTCGATAAAATACTGGCAAACAGATTGTAACAGCACATCAAAATTATCCATCACAATCAAGTAGGCTTCATACCAGGGATCCAAGTAGGCTGTTCAACATATACAAGTCTAAAGGTAATCCATCAGAAACAGAACCAAAGACAAAAACCATGTGATTATCACAATAGATACAGAAGGCCTTTGACAAAATTCAACAGCCCTTTATGCTAAAAACTCTCAATAAACTAGGTATCACTGGAACGTATTTCAAAATAATAAAAGCTATTTATGCCAAATCCACAGCCAATATAATACTGAATGGGCAAAAAATGGAAGCATTCCCTTTGAAATCTGACACTAGACAAGGATGTCCTCTCTCACCACTCCTATTCGATATAGTATTGGAAGCTCTAGCCAGAGCAATCAGGAAAGAAAAAGAAATAAAGCATATTGAATTAGGAAAGGAGGAAGTCAAATTGTCTCTATTTGCAGATGACATGATTGTATATTTAGATGACCCCATTGTCTCAGCCCAAAATCCCCTGAAACTGATAAGCATCTTCAGCAAAGTCTCAGGACACAAAATCAATGTGCAAAAATCACAAGTATTCCTATACACCAATAACAGATTTAAAGAGAGCCAAATCAAGAATGAACTGCCTTTCGAATTTGGTACAAAGAGAATAAAATACCTAGGAATACAACTAACAAAGAATGTAAAGCACCTCTTCAAGAACTACAAACCTGCTCAAGGAAATAAGAGAGGACACAAGAAGATGGAAAAACATTCCATGCTTATAGCTAGGAAGAGTCAAGATTGTGAAAATCACCATATTGCCCAAAGAAATTTATAGATTCAATGCTATTCCCATCAAGCTACTATGACCCTCTTCACAGAACTGCAAAAAACCACCTAAACCTCATATGGAACCAAAAGAGAGCCCAATTGCCCACACAATCCTAAGCAAAAAGAACAAAGCTGGAGGCATCACACTACCTGACTTCAAACTATATTCTAAGGCTACAGTACTCAAAACAGCATGGTACTGGTACCAAAACAGAGATATAGACCAATGGAAAAGAACAGAGACCTTGGAGGCAATGCCACACATCTACAACCATCTGATCTTTGACAAACCTGACAAAAACAAGCAATGTGGAATGGATTCCCTGTTTAATAAATAGTGTTGGGAAAACTGGCTAGCCATGTGCAGAAAGCAGAATCTGGACCCCTTCCTGACACCTTACACTAAAATTAACTCCAAATGGATTAAAGACTTAAACACAAGTTCCTAAAACCATAAAAACCATTCAGGACACAGGCATAAGGAAGGACTTCATGACTAAAACGCCAATAGCATTGGCAACAAAAGCCAAAGTAGACAAAAGGGATCTAATTAACTCCAGAGCTTCTGTACAGCAAAAGAAACAATCATTAGAGTGAACCAGAAACCAACAGAATGGGAAAAAATTTTTGCAATCTACACATCTGACAAAGGGCTAATATCCAGAATCTACAAAGAACTAAAACAGATTTACAAAACAAACAAACAAACAAACATACAAACCCATTCAAAAGTGGGTAAAGGATATGAACAGACCCTTTTCAAAAAAAGACATATATGAGGCCAACAAACATGAAAAAATGCTCATCACTGGTCATTAGAGAAATGCAAATCAAAACCACATTGAGATACCATCTCAGGCCAGTTAGAATGGCAGTCATTAAAAAATCTGGAGACAACAGATGCTGGAGAGGATGTGGAGAAATAGGAACACTTTTACACTGTTGGTGGGAGTGTAAATTAGTTCAACCACTGTGGAAGACAGTGTGGCGATTCCTCAAGAACCTAGAAAAAGAAACTCTATTTGACTCAGCAATCCCATTACTGGGTATATATCCAAAGGATTATAAATCATTCTATTATAAAGACACATGCACACGTATGTTCATTGCAGCACTGTTTACAATAGCAAAGACTTGTAACCAACCCAAATGCCCATTGATAGACTGGACAAAAAAAAATGTGGCACATACATACCATGAAATACTATGCAGCCATAAAAAACAATGAGTTCGTGTCCTTTGTAGGGACATGGATGAATCTGCAAACCATCATTGTCAGCAAACTGACACAAGAACAGAAAATCAAACACCACATGTTCTCACTCATAGGTGGGTGTTTAACAATGAGAACAATGGACACAAGGAGGGGAGCATGGCACACTGCAGTCTGGTGGAGAGGAATATAGGAGGGACAGCAAGTGGTAGGGAGGTTGGGGAGAGATAACATGGGGAGTAATGCCAGATATAGGTGACAGGGGGATGGAGGCAGCAAACCACATTGCCTTGTATGTACCTATGCAACAATCCTGCATGTTCTGCACATGTAACCCAGAATCTAAAGTGCAATAAAATAAACATTTTTTAAAAAATGAAAGAAACAAACAAACAAAGTGAATTCAGGTAATTAGAGAGGATTTTTAAGAACCCAGTTCCCATTGTTCTGGAGGCCCAGCTGTCTTTCTAACCTGAATTTCCATGAGGTTTGTTTCTATCCTCACAATAAACACCCTGTTTCATTATGGTAATCCGAAAAAAAAATTGACAGACAAATTCTAATATTTTGTGCTTTTTTAATGAATGAGAGAAAAAACTAAAATGCATTTTTTATTGTTTTTCCTGAAAGGCATCTTCTGTGTCAATGATCAGCTGTCAATTATCATGAGATGGATTATCCACGCCACTTCTCTCTTGAATCTGCCATAAAGAAGACATTCCTTTCTGAATAACCCATCCAGAATATTTGTTTCTGTTGCTCAGCTACTGTATAATGGAAAAATATATGTTAATTATATTACTAATCAAAATAAAATAAATGAAGGTGATTAATCAAAAAAAAAAAACGAATAAAGGGCATCCAAATAGAAAGGGAGAAGTAAAATTATTCTTGTTTACAGATGATATATTATATACTAAAAAAAGCCTAAAGACTCCAACAAAAAAAACAATGAAAACTGATAAAACAATTCAGTAAAGTTGCAGGATACAAAATCAACATACAATAATCAATAGCATTTTTATGTGCCAACAGTGAACAATATGAAAAAGAAATTTTAGAAAGTAAACCCATTTGTAATAGTCACACACAAAATTAAATAGCTAGGAATTAATTTAACCAAAGAAGTAAAAGATCTCTGTAATGAAAACTATAAAACACTGTTGAAAGAAACAGAAGAGAAAAAGAAAAATATTCCATATTCATGGATTGGAGGAATAAATATTGCTTAAATGTTTATAATACCCAAAGCAATCTACAGATTCAATTCAATCTCCGTGAAAATACAAATTACATTCTTCAGAGAAATAGAAAAACAATCCTAAAATTTACATAGAGCCACAAAAGACCCAGAATAGCCTAAGCTATCAAAAACAGAAGGAACAAAACTGGAGGAATCACATTATCAGACTTCAAATTATTCTACAGAATCACAGTAACCAAAAAAGCGTAGTACTGCCATAAAATCAGACACATAAACAATGGAACAGAATAGAGGACCCAGAAATAATTCACACACCTACAGTGAGCTAATCCACACGCCTACAGAAATCTACAGACCTACAGTGAACTCGTTTTTAACAAAGGGACCAAGAGTATATAGTAGGGAAAAGAAATTCTTTTTAATAAATGGTGATAGGAAACTGGATATGCAGGAGAATGAAACTAGACCCCTCTCATCATATGCAAAAATCAAATAAAAAATGGATTAAAGATTTAAACCTAAGACCTAAAACTATGAAATGACTGCAAGAAAACATTAGGTAAACTCTCCAGGACATGGATGTGGGCAAATATTTCTCGAGTAATACCCTACAAGCACAGGCAACCAAAGCAAAAATGGACAATTGGGAGCACAACGAGTTAAAAAGAGCTTCTGCACTTCAAGGGAAATAACAAAGTGAACAAACAGCCCATAAGATGGGAGAAAATATTTGCAAACTACTCATCTCACAAGAGATTAAAACCAGAATGTATAAGAAGCTCAAACAACTCTATAAGAAAAAAATCTAATAACCCAATCAAAAAATAGGCAAAAGATATGAATAGACATTTCTCAAAAGAAGACATACTAACAGAAAACAGGCATATGAAAAGGCACTCAATATCACTGATCATCAGAGAAATTCAAACCAAAACTACAATGAGATATTGTCTCATGCTAGTTAAAACGGCTTATATCCAAGAGACAGGCAATAAGAAATGATGGTGAAGATATACATAAAAGGGAACCTTCATACACTGTTTTTGGAAATGTAAGTTAGTACAACCACTATGAAGAACAGTTTGAAGGTTTCTCAAAAAAACTAAAAATTGAGCTACCATATAATCCAGTAATCCCACTGCTGGGTATATATTGAAAGGAAAGAAAATCAATATATCAAAGAGATATCTGCACTCCCATGTTTATTGCAGCACTGTTCACAATAGTCAATATTTGGAAGCAACCTTAGTGTTCATCAACAGGTGAATGAATAAAGAAGAGGTGGTACTTATACACAATGGAGTACTGTTCAGTCATAAAAAAGAATGAGGTCCAGTCATCTGCAACAACATGGATGGTAGTGGAGATCATTACGTTAAGTTAAATAAGCCAGGCACCAAAAGATAAACATCACATGTTTTCATTTATTTGTGGGATCTAAAAATCAAAACAATTGAATTCATGGAGATAGAGAGTAGAAAGATGGTTACCAGAGGCCAGGAAGGATAGTTAAGGAGCTGGGTGGGTGGAGTGGGTATGGTTAATGGGTACAAAAAATAGTTCAAAAGTAAGACCTACTATTTAATAGCACAACTGTGACTATAGTCAATAAAAAAATTATACATTTTTAATAACTAAAAGATTGCAACTCAGTTGTGTGTAACATAAAGGATAAATGCTTGAGGCAATGGATACTCCATTCTCCATGGTGTAATTATTTCACATTGCATGCCTCAATCAAAATATCTCATATATCCCATAAATATATACATGTATTATGTACCCACAAAAATTAAAAATTGTTTAAAGAATCCTTGAAGAAAACCTGGGAAACACCATTCTAAACATCAGTCTTGGGAAATAATTTATGACTAAGTTATCAAAAGTAATCACAGCAAAAATGAAACTTTACAAGTGAGACTTACTTTAAGGAGATTCTATACAGCCAAGAAATAACAAAAAAAAAAAACTATCAACAGCATAAATGGACAACCTAGAGAATGGGAGAAAACATTCACAAACTATACATCCGACAAAGGTCTAATATCCAGAATCTATAAGGAACTTAAACAATTCAAAAAGCAAAAACCAAATAACCACATTGAAAAGTGGGTAAAAGACGTGAAAAGACACTTCTCAAAAGAAGACATCCAAGTAGCCAACAAACATATTTAAAAAAATGATTCAACAGAGACATTCAAATCAAAACCACAATGAGATATCATCTCACTCTAGTCAGAATGGCTATTACTAAAAGTCAAAAAATAATATAAGTTGTCAAAGATGCATGGAAGAGAACACTTACATACCACTGCGGGGAACATAAAGTAGTTTAACCCCTTACAGAAAACACTACGGAGATTTCTCAAAGAACTAAAAATAGAATTGCCATTCAACCCACCAATCCCACTACGATTTATCAAAATGAAAAGAAATTGTTTCCTCAATAAGACACCTATGCTCATATACTCATTGAAGCACTATTTACAATAGCAAAGTCATGGAATCAACTTAAGTGTCCATGAACAGTTGACTGGATAAAGAAAATGTGCTACATATGTACCATGGAATACCATGCAACTATAAAACAGAATAAAACCATGTCCTTCGCAGCAACACAGATGGAGATGGTGGCCATTATTCTAAATAAGACAACGCAGAAACAGGAAGTATGGAAGCATCTCACAATCATATTTTAAGCAAAAATAAGACATACTCAAATAAGAATATACTGTCTGATCCCAAAATATGTAAAGAATACCTTCAAATTAACATGAAAAAGGAAGGCAATTCAATAGAAAAAATGAACAAAAGGCTGCATAGGCAATTCATAAAAGAAGATATCTAAATGGTCATTAGAGAAATGCAAATTAAATGCATTAGAAGGGTAAAAATTAAAATGATAGAAAATACTAAATGTTGACTTTGGTAAGGAGGAACTGGTATTCTCATGCATAGACTGATGGGAGTATAAGTTGGTATAGCTACTGTTCAGATGCATCTACCAAAGGTAATCTATGTATATACAAACTGCACCCTGCAACTTCATTCTTTGGCATACACACTATAGACATATATATGTATGTTCAACAAAAGATACAAACTAGAATGTGCATAACAGCCCTATTTGTAATACCCTCCAATCTGGAAAGGTTCATAATACCAAAATGTCCACCATTGAAAGAATAGCTGTATTAATTATAGTATTACACATAATGACACACCATACAACAATAAGAATGAATTTACGTCTACCCACAATATAAATTAATCTGAAAACATCTCATTAATAAAAGAAATAAGGCACTAAAGAGTACATATCATATAAATCTATTTACAAAAAGGAAAAAAAAAGTGAAACTAATTGTGGTATTAGAAGTCAGAATAAAATTATCCTTGATGGCAGGAAAAGGGGGTTGGATAGTAATTTAAGGAGCATAAAGACACTTCTGGGTTTTGGGCAATGTTCTGATTTTTAATCTGCATGCTAGTTATATCTGTATAAAATAAAATGTGAAGATTTATTAAAATATACATTTATGAATTTTGCACATTTTCATTAATTTATCCTTCAATAAATAGTATACATAAAATACAAAGAAATAATTTTAAACTACAGTATTGGGAAGGAGAAGATTGATTCTAAAGGATTCTTAAGTTTTGATTTTAAAGAAGGTTATATTACCAATCAATATTATACTACGTCAAGATTGCATGTTATATTTGCTAAAGCTGAACATCAAATCAGTAACATTAAATCAGAAGATTACTAAAAAACAAACTTACACTACAACATTACCAGGGCCACCATATCTCCTCTTGTTCCCCAAATCAATGCAACTTTGAACATTTCACCCACATTATTTCCTCTCTAGCAAAAACAACTTCATCCTCATACATATATCAATACATCACACTGTACTTCATAATACAATTTTACTTGTCAATTACACCAAAATCAATCTGGGAAAAAATTTAAACTTTATCCCTCACTTTTGCCTGCTGATATCTGAAAATATGGCATGATTTTTGGGAATAAGATAATCATGTGGGGAAAGTGCTATTTTTTTCACTATCAACAGAACTACTAAGTGACTAATGAATTAGTGGTATAGCATACACAGCATGCACACCCTGGACAAAGGGATGATTCACATCCAGAACAGAACAGGGTGGGACAACATGAAATTTCATCATATTACTCAGAATGATATGAAATGTCAAACTTATGAATTAATTCCATATATTAAATGGAATTAAATATTACTTTCCATTTAATATATGTAGACCACAGTGGATCACAGGTAACTGAAACCATGGAAAGCAGAACTGTAGATAAAAGGAGGCTACTGTATTTCAGTTAAAATGAAAATTACTAAACCAGCATAGCACAGAACACAGGACTTTAGCATTCTAAACTCTGAGTAAAATTTTAGAGGAAAAAAATACATGGTTACAAGAATAGGTCATCTCTACTATTATACTCATCACCAACAAAAGTTTCTGGTAAGATGCTTTTATAATTTTCATATTTACAAAGACAAAAATAAATTTCTACAAATATAATTACATAAATGTTCCTACCATCGTGTCAGATGTTAAGCTAGATATTTAACATAATTCTCATATATAAGTTAACTCTTCCAAATACTTAAAATTAGGAACTATTATAATAGTCTTAAAGATGCAGAAACTGAGGTTCAGTGGATTTAAATTAGTTTCTCAAGGTCAAACACGCGACCATTAGCAGACTGAGGACTCAAACCAAAAGTCTGTTTGTATCCAATTCTTCACCTTTTTAAACTGTATTATGTAACTGCCTATAGTCCCTCAGCAAAGAGATACACAGAATTCATGTTACGAATTAATACATCAGTGACATATTAGTGAAAGGAAGGCTGAAATACAGAGGGTGATGGAAGAAACAATCCTGTATCCTTCAAATACCTGCCTAGGCATGCAGAAAGGTGGTCCCTGTAAGAAGTTAAAATATATAGCCTAGGTAAAGTAAATTAAAAGGGGCTGTATGAATCAACTGCAGTTAGATTTGGAGAAAGATGCATTTATTATTCTGTACACCTTGGCATGTGTGATTGACGTCAATTTGAGGCTTTATAGAGTAAAAAGTGCTGACAAACAAGTGAATCACTTTATTAATGTGCTATAAAAGGATAAATGAGGCTTGAGAAACTTTGTTTGCCCTAGACTCAGCTCTTTAGAAAGGCTGGCAAGGTAAACACCTCCTTAGGGTGATCCATTGCATCTCCTGCTCAGTTATTCATATGCAAACTCTCCCTTAGATTTCTTAGAGGTATTAATTCTCTATATGCACAACTTCAAAGTACTTGGTCTTACTTTGACCCACCTCAAAATACTTGGCTAAGTCATCACATTCATTTATCTAGACCACAAAACTTCCCGTAATCTCTTATCTAAAATCTGCTCTCCTGAGAGAAGGACTCACCAGGTGCCCTTCTCAGGACTTCTAGTTTCTTTAAATGTCTGAGAATGTGTATCTCTTAGGAGGAACAAATCAATGCTGTCACAATGGGATTCATGGGCCCATCCCACTCTCCAACACCATGCTTCTGTAAAGCTTCTTTGTAGCACTAGAAATTCATTCCGAGATGTCTTAGAATTTTTTATTCTTCAAGAGATCTTTCTCAAAATGCAAATATCTAAAATTATTATTAAATAAAATGTATCTGGGAAAAGATAATAAGAGCAAAGCTATAGTAGGAGCTCTAGACGGAATACAAAAGCTACCTACACATTTTCCTAGACTACAAATGTTCTCCCTAAGCTTCTAAAGTGCTTGTTGATAAAATTTTCCAACTTTCTCAGGTTCCAGATTAGCCTTCTTTTTTTTGAAAATAAACTTGTTCCTTTAGGCCAGAAGAATTGTACCCATTAATAGAAACTATTCCAGAGAGAGGTAGGTATACATTTAAGAAACACAAAGAAAAGCAAACCATAAAAAAGCCAACTCATTACACCATTTAGGGCCTCAGGGTGTTATTATACAAATTAGAAAAAGGTGCCCTCTCTGGATGGAGGGCTCATGACTCAGCAGATAAAGAAACAGCTGAATTTCAGTCCCTACTACCTTCGTTACCAGGGGCAATTGTGTAATATGCACAGAAACTGCCCAACCATATGTGAGGTTCGCTAAGACTACTCAGTTTTCAAAAGATTGTTCACAGGCTCTAACTGTGATTCTTCAAACTGCCTTATTAATTAAAAGAAAATTCTCATCTTTCATGTTAAATTTTAGTGCAAATATCTGAAAAGTCAACACTTGTTTGATATTTCCCCAAGATGTATCTTGTAATTGACTGAGGAAATTGATGTCTTTTGTCACTGTATAAGCATTTTTTGTTTCATCTGACCTCTGCTGTGCACTTCATGCCCTTCATACCAATACACATACACATATGCACAGACCTAGACATACCCATGTCCTTCACCAGCAACACCCATACCTATACACACAGACACACACATACACACATAACCAGGAAAACACACACCCATACACCTATACACACCCAACCACACAAAATCATACATACAAACAACCACATGCACCCAAAAACACACCACACATACCTACACCCATACATACTCACCCACACTCAGTCACACTCACACACACACATATGCTCACCCACACAACCATAAACATATATATACACACATACTCTACACACACACAGAAATACACACTTATTTAGCCTTATACAAATTCTTTCTTCAGTCACTGATGACTTCTCTTACTAACACTGCACAATCACACACCAAACTCTTCATTGACCATATTTTCTGATTTCTCTAAGACCATCCTCATGCTTGAGATATATCTCACTTTAACACATCTCAAAATACTTGGCTAATTATCACATTGATCTATCTACCCCACAAACCTTCCACTAACCTTTTATCCAAAGTCTGCATGGTATTCTGGTTTTTAAACCTCCTTTAAGCAACAGCTTTTATTTGTTCAACCAAATAATTTAGAATGCCTTTAGAAATCTTTGTAAATAGTAAACTGCATCTGGAAATATTCCAGAAATTAAACACTGACCAACCAATTTTAACTAAGCATTGAACAGCCTATATGTTTACAAATTTTATCCCTATTCAAAATAACATGCAAGCTGCTGAGGTTTGAAGGAGGCTTATATGATACTCTCTTCCCTGTCAGATACAAGCCGATTAAAAACAAAAATGTTAGGCAGAGGACATAAAAATATCAGGTTTATTATAGATTAAATTGGATTGGAAGAGACGGCTTTGGAGAAAAAAAAGATGTTCCTAAAACTCCCTTGTCCAGAGTTATCACCAATGAGTTTAGTGATTCTTCTCTCATGAGGAAAAGCAAGGACCACAAAGAAGAAAGATGTCCTTCTACCTGGCAAGAAAGATCAGGATAAAGGAATAAGGATTTACCCTGAAGCTTCTCAGCTTTTCTTTCATCTCTACATTTTAGCCTCAACCAATATTTTAGGAATAACCAGATATGGAGACATCTTCCTCCAGAGAGATCAGCAGTCTATCAAAATTATCTGCTCTCACCTTTGTAAGCCCATTTATTTTTTAAACCTGGACCACAATTTGGCAGCATAAAGTTTTCTCCCAGGAGACATTAAAATATGCTAGAACCACATATTAACTAAAATAACCCCAGAACTACTTAGGAATTAATACTAAAAATTTATTTCCTATTCTATTTCTTAGCCCGAATTATTTTCCAAGCTTGTCCAACATAGCTTATCAGCTGTTTGCCAGTAAAATGAAAAGGCATCATAAAGATATTTTGGTAATAATACAATAAATTGAGACGTCCCAAGTTTAAATACGAATTATTTTGAAATCAGATTATCAAAACTCAAAAACAAAGAGAACATTTTGAAACAAGAGAAAAGTGACCTATACAAGAGAACCTCCATAAGGTTATTAGTGGATTTCTCAGCAGAACCTTGGCAGTTCAAGAGAGAGTAAGATGATAAATTCAAAGTACTGAAAGCAAAAAATGCCAACTGATTAACTGATAAAACTGTCCTTGAGAAATGAAGGACAGCAATTTTCACAGACAAACAAAGGCTGAAGGAGTTCATCACCACTAAGATATGCCTTACCAGGGATGCAAAAGGGGGTTCTTCAAGTTGAAATTAAAGAACCCTACTTAATAACATGAAAACATTTAAAAGTATAAAACTCACTAACATGTAAAGACGTAGTCAAATTCAGAGTACTCAAATTCTGAAATAGTGATACACAAAAGACTTTTGAAATACAGTGTAAAAGATGAAAGACAAAGTATTAACAATAATCATAGCTACAATAATTTGTTAATGGATGCACAATATAAAATGATATAAATTGTGACATCGATGACATAAAATGTGGGAAGGGGAGAAGTAAAAGTGTAGAGTTTTTCTACACAGGTAAAGTTAAGTTGTTATCAGCAAGAAATAGTCTGCTATAAGATTAAGTAAGCCTCATGGTAACCACAAGGACAAAACTTCTAGTAGATATATGAAGGATAAAGAAAATGAAATCAAGGCATTCCACCATAAAACTCATCAAATGACAAAGAGAACAAAACAGGAATAAGAGGAACAAAAGAAGTAGAAACCAGTGAGAAAGAAAAAAAAATTTTTTAATTGCAGTAAGTTCTTACCAACAATTATTTTAAATGTAAATGGATTAAATTTTTCATTCAAATTATATAGTGGTTGAATGGATTTAAAAAAAAAAAAAAGACCAAATATATGCTCCCTACACTAGATTCACTTTAACTTTAAGGACACACATAGGCTAAAAGTAAAGAGATGAAAAATAATTGTATATATGTACATACATATATCTGTGTGTATATATATATATAAACACATTCTAAAGTTGGACCACATACATTGGATACAAATTGGAACATATAAATATATAAAGCAAATATCGTATTGTATATATAACACTGGAACATGTTAAATATACAATATTTAGATATATAAAGCATTGGAACATATAAATATATAAAGCATCACTGGACTATATAAAGCAAGTATTAATGGAACTGAAGGGAGAAATTGGTAGCAATATACTGATAGCAGGAGACTTCAATACCTACTTTCAACAATGGATAAACCATCCAGACAGACAATTAATACGGAAACACTGGATTTGAATAACCTATATACCAAATGGACTAACAGACATATAGAATATTCCATCCCACAGCAACGGAATGAATATTTTTCTCAAGTGCACATGGAACATTTTCCAGGATGGATATTTACATTATCATAAGCCACAAAAAATAGTCTTAACAAACTTAAGAAGATTGAATACTTATCAAGTATCTTTTTGGACCCCTATGGCATGAAATCAATAATGGAATGGAATATTAAAATTCAAAAATATATAAAAATTTTAAAAACATACTCTTGAACAATTTTCATTAATACATGCTAACAATGAACTATCTGTAAAAGAATTTAATATGACAATTTCATTTACAATAGCTTCCAAAACAATAAAATATTAGGAGTAAATTGAACCAGGTGTCCACTTTCAGTTCACTGAAAACTACAAAACATTGATGAAACAAATTTGAGAAGAAAGAAATAAATGGAAAGATTTCCTGTGTTCACAAGTTGGAAGAATAAAGGTTATTAAAATAGTCCAACTACCCAGTGTGCTCTACTGATTCAATGTAATCCCTATCAATAGAAAAAAAATACTAAAATTCATTTGAGACCACAAAAGACCCCAACAGCAAAAGCAATCATATAAATAACAAAGTTAGTGGTATCACACTTCCTGATTTTTAAATATATTATAAAACTATAGTAATCAAAACAGTAGGATACTGGCATAAAAATAGACATATACACCAATGAAACAGAATAGAGATAACTGAAGTAAATCTATACATATATCATCAGCTGATCTTTGATAAAGGTGTCAAGAACATACAATGGTGAAAGGATGGTCTCTTCAATAAACGGTGTTGGAAAACTAAACATCTACATGTGATAGATACTGCATGATCTCCCTTATATGTGGAATGTAAAGAAGTTGAACACATAAAAGCAGAGAGTAGAATGGTAGTTGCCAGAGGCTGGTGGGTCTGAGGAACTGGGGAGATGCTGTTCAAAGGAGATAAAATTTCAGTTATACAAAATGTGTAGATCTGGAGATCTAATGTACTGCATGGTGACTATAGTTAATAATACTACATTGTATACTTAAAATGAGCAAAGAGAGTGAATCTTAAGTGTTCTCACCACAAACAAAATTATGTAAGATGAAAAATATGTTCATTAGCTTGGTAGAGGTAATCATTTCCCAATGTGTACACACATCAAAACACTCTGTTTTGCACCTTAAAAACATACAATTATTATTCGTCAGTTATACCTCAGTAAAGCTGAGGGAAATAAATCAGGGATGAGGCCATAAGCAATGAATAGAAAATATCCCACTTGACTGTCATTAGAAGAAGATAGTTTCACCTGATAATTGTTTAAAGTTGCCACTCTCATATCCAGGAGGTAGTAATTTCTGATACTAGACCCTCAAATTCTCCCTCTACCTGGGCCAAAGCAATTGGTAACTTTTGAGGAAGTAGTTGATTTGTCATCCTGGGCCCCAGAGTGAGGAAAACGTGGAGCAGAAATGTCAGGCAGGCCAAAATAAACACACAGTAACAACAGGAAATAAATATTTATTATTACATTTTAATCCACTGAGATTTGAAGGTTAACACTATCAAAACATAACCTAGTTAATGCCAGTTGCTCAATCTCCCATTCTCCAATTATCTTCCTCCTCCTATGTTCCCTCATAAAAGGTACTTTCAGGCATGCAGACCTATCATCTTTATTACATTTTTCTCTCTTCCTCATGTATCTCACCGATCACTGATTCTATGATAAATCTTCCAAACTGGTTCCAACAATGCTGCGCTTTTTTATTTTGAAAGTAACTTTCACCATTGCTTTCATCCTCTATTACCAATAATGAAGCTATATTCATATCTGATCTCTAATTTTCCAATCACTTATTGTGCAGCCAAATCTATTCACCTTTCTTCAGCACATTTGACATGCCTTGTACACAATGGACATTAAGTCATTTAACTACTTAGAACTTTCAGTGTTTTGTTATTGCTAATTAAAAACTCAAATTTTTAAGTTAGGGAATCAAGGTTTTCGATACCATATTCCCAAGCTAACTTCTCAGCTATATTTATTACTCAAATGTATATATTTTATATATCAGGGAGCTTTTCAATGGAGGGCTCAAGCTTTTGGAAGAATGTGAATATTGATGACAATCAGTTTTTTAAAAGACTCTATGAATTCAAAGTTCTATAAATTCGCCTACATATTACATGTGAAACTGATACTGTCTAACCATCCTTAGAAAAGTCTTCAAAGTTGTGTCCTTTAAGACTCATACAAAATGAGAATATAATTCTGCTTGTTAAATCATGATAGCAAAGCTCAGAATTAGGGAGTTAATGCTCTTCTATCTTGACATATCTCAATCTCACTAATTTTCTTCACAAGAACTTTCAGTATTTTAAAATATCTTCCTGCATTCTGTTTATCAGATTTTCTAGAACTATACACTCTTTAAGACAATGGCAACTCATTATCAGAGGTATAGAACTAAGATCTTTCTCTTGTTATTCAGTGAACTCAATATGTATTTTAAAAAAACACAACATATGCAAGGGACTTTTCATGTCTTTTCATATTTGTATCCAAAACAAATAGCATCTTGCAAAGAATGACTGTATTGGTCTGTTCTCATGCTGCTGATAAAGACATGCTTGAAACGGGGCAATTTACAAAGGAAAGAGGCTTAATGGAGAACTCACAGTTCCATGTGGCTGAGGAAGCCTCACAATCGTAGTGGAAGGCAAAGAGGAGCAAGTCTCATCTTACATGGATGGCAGCAGGCAAAAAGAGCTTGTGCACAGAAACTCCCACTTTTAAAACCATCAGATCTCGTGAGATTAATTTACTATCATGAAAACAGTGCAGGAAACCCCACCACCATAATTCAATCACTTCTCATCGAGTTCCTCCCACTACATGTGGGAAATGTGAGACTTACATTTAAAGATGAGATTTGGGTAGGGGCACAGCCAAACCATATCAATGACTAATAAATAAATTCTGATAATTGCTAAGCTCTGGGGAACACAAGTTGAATTACTCATAGGCCACACCCACAGAGACTTTGAAATATTTGGGGGAAACAGTAAAAACTACCCACAATGCAAGTCAAAATTAAATAAATTCCAAATGGAAATAAATTCAAGCATTGTAAGAGCCTGAAACAACAACAACAAATGGACTATAATTTAAACTGCAGGAAAGTTTAAAAGAGAATGTTGCATTTGAGCAATGTCTTTTTTTTTTTTTTTACTGTAAAAGAATATAGAGAAAGCATTGCAGGTGAGAAATCAGTATAGCCATATAAGCAAATCTGAAATTATCTAACATTATTAGGAAATGGAAAATATGACAAAGTACTAGGTCAGAATACACAAGGTGGAATAGTGGGAGAATTGGCTGAAAAGGTAACCTGAGGTGCTAGTATAAACTGCTTTGAATGCCAAACAAACATTTTTGAATTTAATTTTTTAAGCAACTGAACACAGAGTATAGGATAGTAAAAATAGTATAACCTAATATATTTTTAAAAGATAGTTCCAATGGCAATATCCATTATAGAAAATATTTTGAAAGTTATTTCACAGGAAGCTAAATTTTTCTAATGACAATGTGTTCATTGTTCATTCTTTCAAGGGCACCTGAATATTGCACTTTGCTCTCCTAGGATGTCTCTGGATGGTATTGTAAGGGTGAGCACTTAGGTGCATTTTAATCACATAGTCCTATGTTGCATGCAAACTGGTTCACTTTGTGTAAAATATTTTATATGAGTTTAAAAAAGGCAGATAGTTGTACCTCTATTCAACAGGTCTGAATCGTTTAATGTGATTAAAGACTAAGAAGTCATAAAGTTGTTTCAGTGGATTAAATAGTTCAAGGATGATAGTTATTGCTTTATCAACAGTTTTCCCATTAATCTGTCATTCCTATGCTCGGCAATGTTCTCTCAAGGCCAAAACCATCTCTTTTGGATTGGTGAATATAAGTCCCCTGCATTTTTGGCACCTGTGGTCTCCTGCTTCACTGTGATAAGCCAAGCTGCTCGCAAAGCTGTTTTCATCCTTGCCAGCTTAATATCCTGAAGCACAGCAGTGTAGTGAAGAAAATCTTTTTCTGATTACAGGTATGCAACGAGTTAATTATTAGAAATGCTTTCTGATAATACTGAAATAAGAATCTCAAAAGATGACATTTATGAGCAAAAGCTAGAGTTCTTTCAACGTATCTGCTGACAGAGAACAGAAAGTGGTAGCAGGGAAGAATAATTTCTTGTAGTTTCCTAGCAGTGGAAATCATAAATCACAGGGAGCATTAATTATCCTCTAGCTCCATGAGAATATGGGTCAAGATGCCACAAAGATACGATGAACCAAAAGCCTCAAACCTCATCATTTTTTTTCCACTTTTATGACTTTTCTCATAGGTAAGTATAATGTAGAAAAAAATACACCATTTTAAAAAAACCACATATGATCTAATTGAGAAAGCTGCATGAAATAATTCAAAATCTCTCAACCAATGTGACATTTAACTTGGCAGAGATGGTAGGGAAGAGTAATTAATTGCTTAATCATTTGCAAGAGGACATGTACTTGGATGGAAGAATTTTTTACAACATTTTAGTAAAAGGCACATTAAAAATGGCTGTTCCAATGCCATTTCCTATAAAGGAACAAGATTGCCATTTTTACACCACATTTATTTATTATGATCACATCTAATTATGCTCTTATGTATATAAACAAAAGCATTTCTTAGTCTTACTATTTTTAGACTCATAGAAATTTCTTTAGAAAGGGCATTTTCAAATAACTTTCAAAAGTTCATCATTATCATAAAGATATCATCTGACTATTAGGTACATAGCAGCCTTACCTGCTTCCGTTACTACCATAGACACGCTTTACCCAGTATTGATTTAATTTATTAAATTCTCAGTGATATGGACAATGAAGTCTAGGCTAAAGTGGTCTCAGATGGAGATGAGAAACTTGTTGGGAACTGAAGCAGAGGTGACTCTTGCTATCCATTAAGGAAGAGACTGGTAGCATTTCGTCCCTGCCCTAGAGAACTGTGGAACTTTGAACTCAAGAAAGAAGATATAGGGTAATATGGCAGAAAAAGTTTCTAAGTGACAAAGCACAAAGCACAAAGCATTAAAGACGAAGCAGAGGATAAAAGTTTGAAAAATTTTGCAGCCTGATAATGCGATATAAAGGAAAACCCATTTTCTGGGGAGAAATTCAAGCTGGCTGCAGAAATTTGCATAATTAACAAGGAGTGAAAAGGTAATCAACAAGTCAATAAGGAAAATGTCTCCAGTGTGTGTCAGAGGCCTTCACAGGAGCCCCTCTCATTACAAGCCAGGAGTCTTAGGAGGGAAAAATGGTTTTGTGGACCCAGGGACCCCTGCTCTATACAGCCTCAGGACATAGTGCCCTGTGTTTCAGGTGCTTCAATTCCAGTCTCTTCCATCACAAGCCAGGAGGCTCAGGAGGAAAGAATGGTTTTGTGAACCCAGGGACCACTTGCTCTATGCAGCCTTGGGACATAGTGCCCTGTGTTTCTGGTGCTTCCACTCCAGCCATGGCTAAAAGGGGCCAAGGTACAGCCTGGGCCATTGCTTCAGAGAGTGCAAGTTCCAAGCCTTGGCAGCTTTCATGTGGCCTTCTGTGGGTGCACAAAAGTCAAAATTTGAGGTTTGGGAATCTCTGCCTAGATTTCAGAGGATTTATGGAAATGCCTCGATGTCCAGGCAGATGTTTGCTGCAGGGCAGAACCATCATGGAGAACCTCTGCTACAGCAGTGCAGAAGGAAAATGTGGGGTTGGAGCCCCCACACAGAGTCCTCACTGGGGCACTGCCTAGAGGAGCTGTGAGAAGAGGGCCACCATCCTCCAGACCCCAGAATGGTACATCCATCAACAGCTTGCAGCTTGCACCCAGAAAAGGCACAGGCACTCAACACCAGCCTGTGAAAGCAGCCAGGAGTTGGGCAGTTCCCTACAAATCCACAGGGGCAGAGCTGCCCAAGGTTGTGGGAGCTCACCTCTTGCATCAGTATGACCTGGATGTGAGACATTGAGCCAAATGTGATCATTTTGGGACTTTAAGGTTTACTGACTGCCCTGTTGGATTTCAGACTTGCATGGGGCTTTTAGCCACTTTGAGCTACTTTCTCCCATTTAGAAAGGGTGTATTTACCCAATGCCTGTACACCCATTGCATCTAGGAAGTAACTAACTTGCTTTTGATTTTATAGGCTCATACAGAGAAGGAACTTGTCACACAATGAGACTTTAGACTTGGACTTTTTGGTTAATGCTGAAATGAGTTAAGACTTCGGAGAACTGCTGAAAGCACATGATTGTGTTTTGAAATGTAAGGGCATGAGATTTGGGAGGGGCCAGTGATGGAATGATATGGTTTGGTTCTGTGTCTCCACCAAATCTCACCTTCAATTGTAATAATTCCCATGTATCAAGGGCGGGACCAGGTTGAGGTAGCTGGATCTTGGGGGCAGTCTCCCCCATGCTGTTCTCATTATAATGAGTAACTCTCATGAGATCTGATGGTTTTATATGTGTCTGGCATTTCCCCTCTGGGCTTTCATTCTGTCTCCTGCTGCCCTGTATATAGGTGGCTTCCACAATGATTGTAAGTTTCCTCGGCACCACCCCCGCAAGCCATGCAAAACTGTGAGTCAGTTAAACTTCTTTTCTCTATAAATTACCCAGTCTTGGGTATTTCTTCATGGCAGAGAATGAAATAATATACAACCAATATCAGATGTTTCCACCACCCAATTCTAAAAAATGTTTAAGGTACAAATAATGCCTATTTTTAAAACAATTTTTGAGATAACAGAAAAATACAAAAAACTTCCAACCTATCTTACAAGGCCACCATAAAGGAAATTATAAGAAAGGAAATCCTAAGGCCAAATTCATTTCTAAATGTAAACACGAAATATATGTAACTTCTTTTTTCAGACAGTTTTACTCTGTCACCCAGACCGGAGTGTAGTGGCACAAATATGGCTCATTGCAGCCTTGACCTCCTGGGCTCAAACATTTCTCCCACCTCAACTTCCCAAGTAGCTGAAACTAGGTGCATGCCACCACGCCTGGCTAATTTTTTATTTTTTTTGCAACATGATGAGACATGGTGTCTAGTCACGTTGCTCCAGCTGGTCTGAAATTCCTGGGCTTGAATAATCCTCCTGCCTCAGCCTCCCAAAGTGCTGGGATTAGAGGCATGAGCCACTGCACTAGGCATAAAATAAAAATTGAATCCAGAAATCAATGAAAAATACCTGACATACTTTGATGCTCTTTCAGGTCCACCCTGCAAATCTTCAAGGAGCCAATATACCAAAGAAAAGCAACCCACTAAGGATGTTTGCCCAAGTTCCTCCTCCTATATATCTGTAGCCATGATGACTACATGACAGTAGTCAGAACCTATATTAATTTCAAAGCCTTTAGAGATTCCCATATAAACCAAACAAGTACTCTCTGCCTATCAAACTGCAATCTAAAATTTCCCAAAAATTTCCAGATATTCATAAAAAAACTCAAAAGCCTAGTGGAGGTTGCAGGGGTGGAAACTGCTAAACCTAAATTATAAGAAAATTAGTATCATAATCTCTTAGATACAGTAGAGAAAAACAGAAAAAAAACTTTAAATAACTATAATCAACATCCTCAGAGAGAAAGAGAGAGAGAAAGACTTTCTCATCCATTATAAAAGAAATATGCTTCTCTAAAATAAATTATTTTGGGGCTTAAAGATTAAACATAATATATATTTTTAAAACTTATTTAATATAATATATATTTCATAGAGTTTATATATCTAAAATATTTAATGTATGTAGATGCACACACATACATATATGTTCATAATAAATGCTGAAATTTTAAAACACACACAAGATTACAAGCTGTAGATAAGAAGAGACCCAGATAAAATATGAATTAGTGAGATGGAAGATTAAACAAAATGATTATCCAAAAATAAGTGCAAAATGGCAAAGAAATGAAAAATATGTAGGAAAGTTGACTGGCATAGACACATACAAATATGCCTATTGTGTCATTGTTTTAATAGTGAAAAATTGAAAATATTCTAAATGTCATTTACTTATTGAATTCTTAAATAATTTATGGTGCATTCATATTTATTATCTATTACAAATAACATATTAAAATATGGTACATCCGTATTTATTAACTATTACATACATAACAACAGTTGCATTCGATTGTAACAGTTTTAAGTAAGCAGCAGTTAAAAAAAATGGATAGAATCACATGAAATTGAGGCAGGATAAGTAGTCAAGGAAGTGATGACCATACAGTCAACACAATAAGCCTCAACATGTGCAGTGTAATTGAGTATTCAAGCAAAGCTATCTTCAGTAGATTTTCCCTATAGAGAGCATGTGTACTTTGATTTTACCTGTCCTCGAACTGACCCTTTACTCATTTTAATAGTAAAAAACACACACCTGGGTGAATATTTAAGATGCTAATGAGATATGCAACGTATGAACAAGCATGTACAGCTACTCCACATGTACACCCAGAAGACCACCCAGAACATGTTTACTAGTAACACCTTTTTCCACCTCCTTATGAATAATCATGTAAGATTCCCATAAAGGTAGTCACCTAGTGCCAGTCTTTCCTGTCTCATCCTTATGAGCAGCCCACCCTGAATCCTCTCTCTCTCTCTCAAGGTATAGTATCTATTCTGCACCTAACTTCCAAATATTCTTTTTATTTTTCAATATGTTACTCTATGCTGCATCTCCTTGCTGTGTGTCTCTTGTTTAAATTCTCTTAAACCAAGAAGAAAAGAACCAAGGTATACCATCAGCTGTCAACAAAATGGCTGTGCAAGCAAAGGACACATAAACCTGTTGATTTTGTTTGTTTCATCTAGGCACATTGCTGCTTTCAATAAAATTGGAATTCTCCTAGAAAGAGGAGATTACTGGATATTAAATAGGTGTCTAACAGTCCCTACAGACTATAAAAAGAATAAGTTATTTGAAATAATATGATATACCACTGTCGCATAAGTATACACATAATATCGTTCTATGTAAAATTAAAAGAAATCAAACTATATTTTTTAGGTGGGTTTCTATGCATGTAGTCATGAAAATGAAAACATAAAAGTATTAGCACTACATTGTGATTTAGAAAAAGAGGATAAAAAATATAAGAATACTCTGTAAAATATCAAAGTTGATCATATCTGAGTGAGAAGAGTAAGAATTGTTTTTAATTTGTCCTTGTGCTTTTGTGTATATCTTCCTTTTTCCTACACTATACATAATTATTTTGGTAATCAGGATAAAAGCAGGAAATGAATATGTATAAAACACGGCATTAGCTAAGTGAAGTTGTGGATATCTTGAAGAGACAAGCAGTCAGAACAATTTCAGAGAATAAAACACTCTGGTGGAAAATCTGATTATTTCTTTCGGGATTTTTCCATTATTTTTTTGCCTTAGGTTTTATTTGTTTTATTTATTTATAATTTCAAAACTATTTCATAACCAGGTATAACTGAAAGTATTTATGAATGGGAGATACAAACTTAAAGATACCTGTTTACTTCCTGTTTTGTTTAATGAATTTACATTGATTGTCAGTGTGCCAGCTTGATTATCCTCTCCTCAGGCAAAGGAAGATAGCATTGATAACATTATTTTCTGGAAAAAGCCAGTATGTTACCTGAAGTGAATATTTGAATATTTTTACAGCTGTTTTAAATTAATACTTAAAATCTCAGATGCTAGTCTGAACTTTTACTATGTTGGTCTCTCTCTCTCTCTCTCTCTCTCTCTCTCTCTCTCTCTCTCATTCTCTCTCTCTCTCTCAGTTCATGAGTATATGAACTGAGGCCATGGGGAATATATCAAACATGTGATGCTCTGGACCTGCCATCTAATTCTTACCAGCTCCTTTGGGTGATTTACCTCAAAGCAGTGAATTTGGAAAGAATTTAATCTGTGATAATGCCAATTCATGTTTATCTCACTGGACTGCTATGAAATATAGCTGAAATGTTTAAATTGAAATAATTTTGTAATGTTAAAGAGCATGAGCCAAAAAGAAAAAAAAATCATTTTTTTCTAATACTAATATTTGCCTGCAAGATGCAGGAGTCAAACCATGCTTCTAGAATACGCCAAAGTTACCAGATAATATTTGTAATTCTTTTAGGCTATGTCACATTTTTAAAGCATTTCCTATTTTCTGTATTATCAACTTCCACAATCTAAAGGATCACCAGTTGAAATATATATTATTGATTCAGAAAAATTACTTTACTTCCAATGACAAGGAGCTCCTTCTCTCTATTAACTAGGACCTTGCATAAAATTTTGACTCCCAAAAGAAGCATCCAACTTCAAGGAGCAAGGTAGGATCAAGAATATTGATAAGGGATAGGAGTGAAGTAACTAAAAAATTTAGTCCACCAATTTTTCTGATATCCATTCTTTAGAAGGCAAAAATGAAGTATTTTTCAACATTTCTTTGAAGAAGGAGTTTCCAGGGTCATGAACTTAAAGGAAAGCATACACATCTCTGCCATGCCTGACACCTCAAAGAGGCCAAAAGTAATAAAATAAAGATTTGTATGTTGTTCTAGATATGCTATGATAATTCCTCTCTCTCTCTCTTTTCATTCTTATTGTAGAGCCAATACAACTCTCATTTTACCAAATCACAAGAGTTAATCACGTAATGCACTACATGAGGGCTTTTTGAAAATACAAGTAATAAAATCTTTAATTAGTTTCTCCTAAAACTATCTATATTATAAAGTGAAATTATGTGATCAAAGTGTGGCTCCCTCCACTGAAAGAAAAAGAATTACTTGTTGCAAAAATCAGGAAGGATCACCTTCAGACAATGCATAAGGATCTTTTTTTTCTTAAGTCATAAATATTGGGTCTTAGTGTCTAGTGTAACATATCCCTCAGACAGGGCCATTCTGTAAAGAAGAAAAATCAAGTAAGCAAAGCTGTCATTCTGGCCTCTAGCCAAACATTCTATCTTGTGTCCTTTCCTCCAATTGTGTGTGGATATTCACATTCACCTGTCTCAACAAAAGCTGATCCTAAAGTCAGGTAATATGTCAGGGTATCACTGAAATATCAGAATGAGCTTAATTCCATAGTTAAATTCTTCCAGTTGCATTTGCATTTTAATTATTTTTAACTTTAAAGTTTTTCAAAATATAGCTATGAATTCCAAGTATTAATTTTAGTCAACAGAAACTCTACACAGCCAAAACTTCCTGAATCAAGGTAAGCAAGAAGAATGTCAGCAAAAAAGAAAGACATGAATTTTGAATGCTATACATTATTGATATACTATTTACCGCAAAACAAATTATACGTATTTTTGATATTTCACTTTCTTCTCCATAAAATAGGATAACTCAGGTTTCTTTCACAGAATTTTGTAATAAATGATCAATATGTTAGAAAATTCAGGAACTGCAGAAAAAGTTGTATCCCTTTCATGTTAATGTTTTCCTTTGTATCCCTCCATGTCAATCTTTTCTTCCTTCTTAGTACATTTCTCCTCTCTAGCTAAGAATCTGATTTCCACTCTTATGATTATTTTTATTTACTTTTTATTGATACATAATAAATTTATATATTTTGGGATACATGTAATAATTTGATATGCTCATATAATGTGAAAAGATCAAATCAGGGTATTGGAATACCCATCACCTTAAAAAATTGTCTTTTCTTTATGCTGTAAACATTTACATTATTTTCTTCTAGCAGTTTTGAAATGTTCAATAGCTTAATGTTAACTATGGTCACTTTATTGATTTATTGAACACTAATATTGGATACAAATACACAGAAGAATTAAGTTGCCTTTAATAAATGAAGTATTAAACTTTTGCATCTGAATTGCAGAAAGTACTCCTACACAAAGAAAAATAAGAGAACTAAACTGCACTGAGAAAAAACGCACCTACATTATTACATCTTTTATGGTTCTTTTAAATATAATTCTTCCTTAACTCTCTGCCTAGATAGCATATTTTTGTTATTCCTTGCTTTAAATAGGTACTCTGTCAAATATCTGAATTCTCTGTCTTATTAAAAATGTTAAAGAAAAATGTCATGTAGAAAAATTAACATGCTCATGAAAGCAAATGTTAATATTACATTGGGAGGAAGACAATGCTGTCAAGTTTCAAGCTCTCTCATCACTGTTTCATTGTTAAAGAATTAAAATAAGAACTCTTGATATGTATAGAAAATGCTAAGTGAGAATGTGTAGTTTTATTTCCACTCCTCTTGACTTCAGTAATGTAGAAATGAGGTGTTTATTTTACACAGAATCTTTAAAAAAAAATGGTGGATGGGGTAGAGGAACTTTTGAAACAAAGACAAGGACAGTAATGAAAAAGTCTAGGTTATTACCCTTTCATTATGTATGTATGTGTGTAATTTAAATGTTACAATGAGCAGAGGTAATATTGTGTAGTGATTAAAAGCACAGATTCTAAGATCAGTCAGGTTAGATTGCAATCCATTTCCCTCACTTCCCACTTATGTCTTACTGAGCAAATTACTTAATGTCTGTAGGGTTCAGGTTTTTTAATCTGTAAAATGGATATACTAGTAGGTGCTAACTCAGACAATAATGTGCCAGTAGGTATTTAACCTTGATTTATAGTTTTATTAATTATTTTCTAGAAAAAGAATCCTGGAATATAATACAATAATTTAAGTATATCAAGTATAACAGTTGTTTGAATCCTCAACAACAATGAAAGGGTTTTTAATAACTTTATTATCTCAAGCCTCACAAAAGAAGCAACCTGATTACTTTCCCTCAAATCTCACAGAAGAAACAGAAGCCATCAGAAAGAAATTTCATCATTTTTCCACTCCCAAATTTAAATACCTTCCTGCATTAATACACATATTGCCATCTTCTATTCTGTTTCAACAAAAGCATACATCTGTCCACGGCCAGCCACTCAACTTCTGCTCTGAATTAAATTCCCTCATACTTTCTGTAAGGCCCATGCAATGTCAATCATCCATCTCTCTCCTGTATGATTAATCTCTTCCCTTCTATATATCATTTCAATAGGACACAACCATGTTTTAGTACCTTTTATATTAAACTACAATAAATAGAAAACACAGATGCTACTTTATCCTACCCTATTTCTTTTTTCTTTTTTTTTTTGTGAATTTTAAGATTTTATGGTAAAGCTAAAAAGACAAGCAATAATTAGCAAGAATTAAGTGTAGTTGCTGCATCTGGAGAGGAGGAAGGAAGACCAGGAAGGGCTTCAAAAGTGATGGGGATGTTCTGTTCTTAAAGCTGGTTTACTACCCTATTTCTATGCTACCATTCATAGCTAACCCTCTTGAAAATTTCACCTGCTTTCCAATGGAATACTACTCAGCCTTAAAAAAGATGAAAATTCTGTTATTTGTGACAACATGGATGAAACTAGAGAACCTGCTGCTAAATTAAATAAGCCAGGAACAGAAAGACAAACACCTAATGGTTTCACTTACATGTAACATCTAAAACAACTGAACTCAGAGGCAGAGAGTCGTGTTAATAGAAGCTAGGGTGGGGAAAATGAGAAGATCATGGCCAAAGGGTACAAAATCAGACAGGAATCATAAGATTTTTTTTAATTATTTTGCACAACATGGTTAATATGGTTAATAATAGTGTATTGCATATTTGGAAATTACTGAGAGTAAATTTAAAATGTTCTCAAAAAATAAGTATTTGAAGTCATGCATATATTAGATGAATGCAATTATTAATATTTCACATTTTATTCTTAAATCATAACATCACTTTGTACTCCATAAATATATACAATTATAAATTGTCAATTTAAAATAAAATATTTTTTAAATGTCACCTGCTTTCCTTTTGCTTTCTCACTTCCACTTTACTAATTTGAGCCAGTGCAATCTGGTTTCTCACCCCACTAATCCACTGATGCTGCCATTGTCAAAGTCATTGCTGAGTTTTGTGTTGCCAAATCCAGAGAGCACTTCCTTCATTCATCTACTCCACCTTTCAACCTCATTTAATATGATAGACTATTCCCTCTGTCTTGAAATCATATCACCTCTTCCCTTCACAGATATTGTGTTTTTGTTTTTCTTCTATCTCAGCTTCCTTTGCACATTCTCTAATAACTGACCTCTAAGGGTAAGGGAATCTCAGAGCTGACTTCTACCATTTTTAATCTACACAACCTACCTCCAAGATTCCTTTATCCATCCCCAAGACTGAAATATCCTACATTAATTAAGCTAATACATCACAAATTCATATTAAGCCCAGACCTCTGCTCAGTGTTCCAGACTCATATCCAAGAGCATATGTGAAATCCCCAGTTGAATATTTCAGATATTTCTCAATTTTAATAAATCTAAAATGCAACCCTTAATATATCTTCCCATGGCAACCCAGTCCTCCTACCTTCTCCATCAAATAATTGGCACCATCATCATCCAAATATCACAAGCCAAGAAAATGTAATGACTGACCTTAATTGTTCCCCTTTCCTTGGCTCCTATTTCCCACAAATCAGCAAGTTCTCTTGATTTTATCTCTTAAATATCTCTGTACAGTACTTCCTATCAATGAAAATTATGAGGAGAGAGCTTTCACTGTATCAATTCAATCTTTTTAAAGCTGTTAAGCTTTTCAGTTGAAGATGATAGACAAAGCACTCTTTTTGTTGTGTTCCCAATCCTGTGAAACCCACTAAAAACAACCAAAAGAATGCAAGGAGAAAAATCTTCGTCATCAATTAAATTAGAAAACTGAGGTATGTAGGCCAAAATGGCCAGCGGCAGACTTGCGTTATTTGTAGTTAAATGATTACAAGCTTACTTTGCTTTTTATACACTGAGATTTGTGCCAGGGATCAAATATTGAATTAAGAAAACTCCAACTATGGTGCAGTAAAATAAAAGCAGACATCAAGTGGTAACAGGAAGCTATAGCAAAGACCATCTGAGAGTGCTTTAAAACCGCAGAGTGCTGCAGTGTGGCTGCAAGGCAGCAAAGAATGCTTTGGTCCCAGGATCTCTTCCCAACATAGGGTCTGCGTGAGGGTTGTGTAAAGAGGGCTTATGCAAGAACTCAGGGAAGGAATGCAACCACTGGTCACAAGACTCAGGAGGGTCTTTGCAGATGGGAGTTTGCAGGACAGGAAAGTCTTACAGAGCAGAGATAATTGGAAGCCACAGGCTCTGCCTATATTCTCAGAATATGGAGTAATTCTGACTGCTCTCTGTCCACAATGCTTGGGAGATAAAAGCCCCTTGGATGCACTGTGTGTGGTCAGATCTTATGGAGCTTTATCCACTGTGCCTCTTTGCTGATGCACCTGTATAAACAATGGTTGATAAAAATTGTGTCCTAAGTTAGCATTTCTTAGACAAACCATATTTGCTTTTGTTGCTGCAGACACATGCTCTTCCCTCAGCTATCTTCCTTCTCACCTCCCCTCCCCATGGCCTGCAAAATTAGCAAGATAATGCACCTAATAAGAGCTTGTGGACCCCAGAGCTCAATGGGCAGAAGTGCATTGGCCCCCTGGACCCATACTGTGAAAATTCTACTCTTGTCTTATTTCTTTTCTCATTCCCTCGTCACCACCAGGACTCAGGGTGCCCACGTACAGGATTGGGCTGGATCCCAACAGAGGTATATTTGCAACACTGGAAAATCTAGACCAAAACAAGGTGAGATGTTAAGAAAAGGCACATACGGTCTTAAGTCTTAAACAAAGAAACACTTGTCTAAAAGAAAATAATTCCGTTCTAAGTTAGCAATAAGATCTAGGAGGATGGGTGGGAAAGAAAAGTAATAGGGAGTGTAAACAAGATATCCACGTTGATAAGACATTTCTCTGGTCTACACCCTAGACTATTCATGGATGGATAAAATGGAGGAAAGACAGTTATTACAGACCAGCAGATCTTAGTAGGAGAGTTGTGACATAAAGGACATTAATATGTCATAATCTGCTAAGACACTGAAAGCTGAGATCACAAGATTCCTGAAGCAGAGGAAATAGCAAGCTTTCTGAGAGGGTTTTTAAAATGAGAAACCTAAATCAAACCTACAGTGTCCCAACGCACATCACCTATACCTCTGCCCAGTTTCCAACTATATCTTTCAAATAATTAAACCCATTAAAAGCAGAACAAAAAATTAAAATATTAATAGATACACAATAAATGTAGAAAGTTGTCTTAGTTCATTTAGGCTGTTCTAACCAAACACTTTGGTAATTTATAAACAACAGAAATAGATTGCTCATAGACCTGGAGTCTGGGAAGTCCAAGATCAAGGTACCAGCAAGTTCAGTGTCTGATGAGAGTTCATTTCTCAGAGCTGGCACCTTCTTCCTCTGTCCTTACATGGCAGAAGGGGCAAACAAGCTTCCTCCAGCCTCTTTCACAAGGGCACTAATCTCATCCATGAGTTCTCTACTCTTATGATCTAACCACTTCCTAAAGAGCCTACCTTGCATTAGTCTCCAACTATGAATATTAGGGGAACACAAACACTCAGACCATAGTAGGACAGAAAATTAAAATCAGGCAGATGAAGAAAATAGATTGCAAGAATAATTACCCAACAGATTAGCAGTTCAAACAAATAATTATTCATGGTCTCCAAATGAATTCCAGATAATATTACTTGCACTTAAAAGAAGAGCTCACGACCATCCTGGTCAACATGGTGAAACCCCGTCTCTATTAAAAATACAAAAAATTAGCTGAGCATGGTGGCACATGCCTGTAATCCCAGCTACTCAGGAGGCTGAGGCAGGAGAATTGCCTGAACCCAGGAGACGGAGGTTGCGGTGAGCCGAGATCGCGCCATTGCACTCC
>NW_016107391.1:11340448-11355716 GCF_001604975.1 Cebus imitator | reverse complement strand
AAATAGCTGAAGAAAGAGTTGATAAGACAGCAGAAGAGGAAACATGAGCTATTTGAGTGCAGAAATAAAATCAAAAAGAACACACAAAGAAAAAGCATATATTAAAGTCAACTAGAAATACATATAGCAATGTGACTATAGTTAATACTGTATTGCATACTTCAAATTTGCTGAGAGTAGATCTTAAGTGTCCTCACCACACACACACACAAAAAAAAATAGAATAGAATGACTTAAATTCCATTCAAGTACATGTTGACAGCCTAGAAAAATTATAAATATAAATAAATGAAAAAAATAAACATATAGGAATCGTTACAGCAAAGATGGTAGATCAAATGCCATACACAGAGATCCATCACACATATAATTAATACTCATGAAGCAGAATTTATAATGAATGGAAAGGAACATACCCTGCAAAGACAACAAAAATGTTTTCATTTCAAACCATAGAAAAAATTTAATCTGAATGTCTAAAGAACATTCTATTTCCCAAGTGTGTCAGAAAAAAACTTTTTTATATAAATTTATTGCACTTTAGGTTCTGGGGACATGTGAAGAACATGCAGGATTACTACATAGGCACATACATGGCAATGTTGTTTGCTGCCTCCATCTTCATCACCTATATCTGGCATTTCTCCCCATGTTATCCCTCCCCAACTACCTGCCCCCCACAGTCCCTCCACTAGTCACCCCCAACAGACCCCAGTGTGTGATGCTCCCCTCATTGTGTCCATGTGTTCTCATTGTTCAACATCCACCTATCAGTGAGAAAATGCTGTGTTTAATTTTCTGTTCCTCTGTCAGATGGCTGAGAATGATGGTTGCCAGGTTCATCCAGGTCACTACAAAGGCCACAAACTCGCCAATTTTTATGGCTGCATAGTATTCCATGGTGTATATGTGCCACATTTTTCCTGCCCAGTCTATCATCAATGGGCATTTGGGTTGGTTCCAGGTCTCTGCTATTGTAAACAGTGCCAAAGTGAACACACATTAGCATGTGTCTTTATAATAGAACAATTTATAATCCTTTGGATATATACCCAGTAATGGGATCGCTGGGTAAAATGGAATTTCTATCTCTAGGTCCTTGAGGAATCACCACACTGTCTTCCACAATTGTTGAACTAATTTACACTCCCACAAAGTATAAAAATATTCCTATTTCTCCACATCCTCTCTAGAATCTGTTGCTTCCAGATTTTTTAATGATCACCATTCTAACTGGGGTGAGATGGTATCTCAATGTGATTTTGATTTGCGTTTCTCTAATGACCAGTGATGATGCGTATTTCTTTCATATGTTTGTTGGCCTCATATATGTCTTCTTTTGAAAAGTGTCTGTTCATGTCCTTCGCCCACTTTTGAATGGGTTTGTTTGTTTTTCTTGTAAATCTGTTTTAGTTCTTTGTAGATTCTGGATATTAGCCTTTTGTCAGACGGGTAGATTGCAAAAATTTTTCCCCATTCTGTTGGTTGCTGGTTCACTCTAATGATTGTTTCTTTTGCTGTGCAGAAGCTCTGGAGTTTAATTAGATCCCATTTGTCTATCTTGGCTTTCGTTGCCAATGCTTTTGGTGTTTTAGTTATGAAGTCCTTGTCTATGTCTAGGTCCTGAATGGTTTTGCGTAGGTTTACTTCTAGGGTTTTTATGGTGTTAGGTCTTATGTTTAAGGCTTTAATCCATCTGGAGTTAATTTTAGTATAAGGTGTCTGGAAGGGGTCCAGTTTCTGCTTTTTGCACATGGCTAACCAGTTTTCCCAACACCATTTATTAAACAGGGAGTCCTTTCCCCATTGCTTGTTTTTGTCAGGTTTGTCAAAAACCAGATGGTTGTAGAAGTGTGGTGTTCCCTCCAAGCCCTCTGTTCTGTTCCATTGGTCTATATCTCTGTTTTGGTACCAGTACCATGCTGTTTTGATTACTGTAGACTTGTAGTATAGTTTAAAGTCAGGTAGCATGATGCCTCCATCTTTGTTTTTTTGCTTAGAATTGACTTGGCTATGGGGGCTCTCTTTTGGTTCCATGTGAAGTTTAAGGTGTTTTTTTCCAGTTCTGTGAAGAGGGTCATAGGTAGCTTGATGGGGATATCATTGAATTTATAAATTACTTTGGGCAATATGGCCATTTTCACAGTATTGATTCTTTCTAATCATGAGCATGGAATGTTTCTGCATCTGTTTGTGTCCTCTCTTATTTCCCTGAGCAGCGCTTTGTAGTTCTCCTTGTAGAGGTCCTTTACATCTTTTGTTAGTTGTATTCCTAGGTATTTTATTCTCTTTGTAGGAATTTTGAATGGCAGTTCTTTCTTGATTTGGCTCTCCTTAAGTCTGTTATTGGTGTATGGGAACACTTGTGATTTCTGCACATTGACTGTGTATCCTGAGACTTTGCTGAAGTTGCTTATCAGTTTCAGGAGATTTTGGGCTGACAGGATGCAGTCTTCTAAATATATAATCATGTCATCTGCAAATAGAGACAATTTGACTTCCTCCTTTCCTAAGTGAACACCCTTTATTTCTTTTTCTTTCCTGACTAGAACTTCCAGTGCTATATTGAATAGGAGTGGTGAGAGAGGGCATCCTTGTCTAGTGGCAGATTTCAGAGGGAATGCTTCCCATTTTTGCATATTCAGTATGATATTGGCTATGGGTTTGTTGTAAATAGCTTTTATTATTTTGAGATACATTCCGTTGATGTCTAGTTTATTGAGAGTTTTAGCATAAAGGGATGCTGAATTTTGTTGAAGGCCTTCTCTGCATCTATTGAGATAATCATGTGGTTTTTGTCTTTGGTTCTGTTTATGTGGTGAATTACGTTTACAATGACTTGCCATATGTTGAACCAGCCTTGCATCCCCGGGATGAAGTCTACTTGATAGTGATGGATAAGCTTTTTGATGTGCTGTTGCAATTGGTTTGACAGTATTTTATTGAAGATTTTTGCATCTATGTTCATCATGGATATTGGTCTGAGGTTTTCTTTTCTTGTTGAGTCTCCGCCACATCTTGGTATCAGGATGATGCTGGTCTCATATAATGATTTGGGAAGGATTCCCTCCTTTTGGATTCTTTGGAGTAGTTTCAGAAGGAGTGGTACCAGCTCCTGTTTGCATGTCTGGTGGAATTCAGCCGTGAACCCATCTGGAACTGGACATTTTTGGGGGGAGGCTATTAACTGCTGCCTCAACTTCAGCCCTTGTTATTGGTCTATTCAGGGTTTTGACTTCTTCTTGGATTAGGCTTGGGAGGGTGCAAATATCCAGAAATTTATCCATTTCTTCCAAGTTTACTGGTTTATGTGCATAGAGTTGTTTGTAGTAATCTCTGATGGTAGTTAGTATTTCTGTGGAATCAGTGATGATGTCCCTTTATTGTTTTTTATTGCATCTATTTAAATCTTCTCTCTTTTCTTTTTTATTAATATGGCGTGGTCTGTCTATTTTGTTGATCTTTTCAAAAAAACAGCTCCTGGGTTTATTAATTTTTTGAAGGATTTTTTGTGTCTCTATTGAAAACATATTTTTTAAATGATAGGCACCATGATATAGCTGGGTGAACTTAAATGAAGAAAAAGCTTTGTTGAAGAAAAAAGTATGGCCACCCCAAATAAAAAAGAAGCCATGTACAGAGGGAAAAGTCAGATTACTTTAGGCTTCTCTGTAACTACTCCCCATGCCAGGACTCAGGAAGACATGTTAGCAAGATTATAAATAAACAAATAAGGTCACCCAGTCATTTAACCCAAACAAGTTATCCTTCAAGTACAACACCAATAGACATACATTACCAAAAACAGGAAATTCATGAGAGTAAGACTGACATCAGATTCCTCATTGGCAATGCTGAATCCAAGAGAAAGAAGCAGTAGCTTGAAAAGTTATCAGGAATGATAATTGACATTGATTAATTCTAAATTAGATTAGTAAAATATAAGTAGAAATATAAGTCAGCTTTTACCAGGTAACATTTTGTTACAAACAACCCCAAACATCTGGATACCTTACCAAAACAAGTTTTTCTTAGTTTCATGTTATCTACAGATTGCTCTAAATTGTCCTTTCATTAAAAGATCTTTGAGATATAATGTTAAATAGACCCCCCCCCACATAAAACAAGTTAGGAAGAAATATGTATATTATAATAAGAAACTATGTATACAAGTAATATACTGAAAATGCAATTTGTAGACCACTGCTATTAGTGGATCATGAGTTAAGTACAGAGAATTGAGAGTAAGCACTCAGAAAACTTAAATAAATAAAACTCAATAAAACTTAGAATGCTTTATTGGCACTGCCACAAGCTTTTTACTATATTTTACAATATTACTGGTCTCCATCTGATTGGAATTTTTTTAACTGGTCGTTCACTACAGATAGCTTGAGAAGTACTGATACATAATTGTCTACCAAATACAAGATACACACAAATATTTATGAATATAAAGTATCTCTACAAGTATTTATAAGAACCTGGTAAACAGTGCTTGCTTCTGTCTTCCTACTATTCACCTCCACACCAAGCTTCCCAGAAATGAGAGTATAACTTTGAGTTATTGATTTCTAGAGTTTTATTCTGTGTGTGTATGTGCATGTGTGTGTGCATGTGTGTTTGTGTATGTCTGTGTTGTTGTTGTTGAGTGTGAGATAGGAAAGGAAGTATTTGTTAACAACCTTTCAAAGTTTCAAACCTGAAATAGAAAATTGGCACTGCGCAACCCAGCAGAAAAATTCACATGAAGTCCATCTTTGAGAGGAGGAGCTCCTTTGTCTGAGAGAGAAACAGGTAGATGTTGTGCAGTGTCTGGGGAGCAGCATGGCTTCAGCCCAGACTGTGGCAACCTTCCTTAACTGGGAAGTGTAAGAGTAACTTAGCAATTTACATCCCCCTGGGTCATGGCGAGAACTCTGAGGGTGACAGATGCATGAATGCCTCCATGGGCTGCAAACTATAAATCATGGTCTTGTGCCCTCCAGTGACATTCCTATGGCTGAAGCTGAGAACATGGTCTCCCTGCAGCCACGCCTGTGCCAAGCACATGGTGATGGACCAGGCATTGAATAACACAAGAAGCCAAGGCATCATGGCCAACAAAAACAGAAGACCATGCCCTTTAGCCTTTTTTCTTAAACTTAGTAAAATCTGGAACTTCTTTCTATATAATGGAAGAGTGATGCCTCAAATTTTATTGATGTTAAAGACATAGCCAAACTTGGCATGTGAGTATTAAGATTTAGTTTCATTTAGACAAATGTAAAATATGACATATCTTACACTGTTAGTATCATGAAAATATGGACTAAATTTTTATTTGTTAGACATAATACAAAATAAATTATTTAATCCTAAAGCTCTGTGAGATAATCATCATCATTATCCCTGTTCCATAGATTAGCAAACTGACACTTAGAGAAATTTGCCCAAAACTTTGCTGCTAGATGCTAATGAAGCTAGTAGAATTTATTAATTGTCAAATCTACTGATAATTTTGGGGAAACTAGCACAGTAGGGTGAAAATAAATGGAGTTCAGGGTCAGAAAAAAATGGCTTATAAATATTAAATTCTGCTGATACTACTAAACATCTAGTACTTAGCAAATATCTGTATATTAAGTCCATTCTCACACTGCTAAAAGTACATACCCAAGACTCGGTAATTTATAAAGGAAAGAGGTTTAATTGACTCACAGTTCTGCAGGGCTTAGGAGGTCTCAGGAAACTTACAATCATGATGGAATGGGAAGCAAACACATCATTCTTCACATAGTGGCAGTAAGGAGAATTGCTGAGCATAAGGGGGGAAAGTCCCTCATAAAACCACTGGGTCTCATGAAAACTCACTTAGTATAATGAGAACAGCAGCATGGAAGTAACCAAACGATGATTCATAACTTCCCACTGGGTCCCTCTCATGACGTGGGGATTATGGGAACTACAATCCGAGATGAGATTTGGGTGGGGACACTATCAAACCATATCATTCCACCCCTGGCCCCTCCCACATCTCATGTCCTCACATTTGAAAACACAAACATGCCTTCCCAACAGCCCCACAAAGTCTTAGTTTATTTCGGCATTCACCCAAAAGTCCAACTCCAAGTATCATCTGAGAGAAGGCAAGTCTCTTCCACCTATGAGCCTATAAAATTAAAAGAAACTTAGTTATTTCCTAGGTCCCATAGGGGTACAGGAATTGGGTAAATACACTCATTCCAAATGGGAGACATTGATCAAAACAAAGAGGCTACAGACTTATGCAAATACAAAATCCAGTAGAGCAGTCATTAAACCTTTAAGTTCCAAAATGATCACCATTGGCTCCATGTCTCACATCCAGGTAACAGCGATGCAAGAGACAAGCTCTCATGGCCTTGGGCGTCTCTGTCCCTGTGACTTTGCAGGGTACAGATTCCCTCCTGGCTGCTTTCACAGGCTGGCCTTGAGTGTCTGCAGCTTTTTCAGGCACACGGTGTAAGCTGTCAGTGAATCTACCATTCTGAGGTATGGAAGACAGTGGCCCTCTTCTCAAAGCTCCTCTAGGCAGTGCCCTAGTGAGGACTGAGTGGGGGCTCTGACCCCACATTTCCTTCCTGCACTGCCCTAGCAGAGGTTCTTATGTGAGCTCCATTCCTGCAGCAAACTTCTGCCTGGACATTGAGGAATTTCCATAAATCCTCTGAAATCTAGTCAGAGGTTCCCAAACCTCAATTCTTGACATCTGTGCACCCACAGACCCAACACCACATGGAAGCTGCCAACGCTTGGGGTTTGCACACTCTGAAGCAATGACCTGAGCTATACATGGGCCCCTTGTAGCCATGGCTAGAGCTGAAGCAGCTGAGATGCAGAGCACCACATCCTGAGGTTCCATAGAGCAGGAGGTCCCTGGCCCTGGCCTATTAAACCATTTTTTTCCTCCTAGGCCTCTAAGCCTCAGATAGGAAGGACTGCCATGAAGGTCTCTGACATGGCCTGGAGACATTTTCCCCATTGTTTTTGTGATTAATATTTGGCTCCTCATTACTCAGGCAAATTTATGCAACTGGCTTAAATTTCTCCCCAGAAAATGGGGTTTTCTTTTCTATCACATTATCAGCCTGCAAATTTTTCAAACTTTTATACTCTGATTCTTTTTTAATCCTTTGCTGCTTAGAAATTTCTTCTGCCAGATACCTAAATCATCTCTCAAGTTCAAAGTTCCACAGATCTCTAGGGCAGGGGCAAAATGCCACCAGTATCTTTACATAGCAGAGTTACCTTTACTCTAGTTCTCAACAGGTTCTTCATCTCTGACACCACCTCAGCCTGGATTTCATTGTCCATATCACTGTCAGCATTTTGGTCAAAGCCATTCAACAAGTCTCTAGGAAGTTCCAAAACTTTCCCACAATTTCTTATCTTCTTCTAAGTCTCCAAACTGTTTCAACCTCTGCCTGTTACCCAGTTTCAAAGTCACTTCCACACTTTCAGGTATCCTTATAGTAGCACTCACTCTACTGGTACCAATTTACTGTACTAGTCCATTCTCACTCTGCCATAAGGACATACCCAAGACTGAGCATCTTATAAAGAAAAAGTTTAATTGACTCACAGTTCTTCAGGGTTAGGGAAGCCTCAGGGAATTTACAATTATGATGGAAGGGGAAGCAAACACATTCTTCACATGGTGGCAACAAGGAGAAGTGCTGAGCAAAAGGGGAAAACTCCCTTATAAAACCATGAGATCTCTTGAAAACTCAATCACTACCTGAGAACAGCAGCATGGGCTAACCACCCCACAATTTAATTACCTTCCACGGGGCCTCTCCTGTGACATGCAGGGAATTATAAAAACTGCAAGATAAGATTTGACTGGGGACACAGCCAAACCATATCAACATCTAAAATATTAATTTCCAATTTTCTTTCCATTCCTCTTTTTTGTTGATATGTAAACCTAGAAAAAAATCTATAAAAATTCACATATGTTTGGAAGTCACAATAAAAACTCACATATATTTTTGCCATAACACGTGCTGCAAATGGGGTTTGAAAATGAGAGAAAAAGATGTCTTAAATATCACTCACTTAGGAAAATTAAACTTTACCTTACCTTTTATCTGTGAGCAATTCCCAATCAGTCTTGAATGCATTAACCTTCAACTAAGAGCACCTGTCAAAGTTTCTGGTTCTTTTAAGGCATGTAATTACCTGCAGTGGCTGCAGGTAATTTTCTCATGCTTCAGAAACAGTGAAAACCAAGGGAAATAACATGGGCTTTGGAGTTGAACAAAATAGAGCCTTCGTTCTGGTTTCTCTACATACTTGCCATATAAATGTGGGGAAAAAAAAATCACCTTTCAAAGCTTCAGTTGTTTTACTCTATTATCTCCATAGAATTGTGTGAGAATAAAGTAAGATAAAACATGTAAAGCATCCTGTGGAACACCCAGGGCACTGCAAGGGCTCAATAGCTCAGTAGGGGATTATTATTTCATTTTAGTTGGCTCTTCCCTGTCAGATAAAGATGATGCTTTCTTATAACTCAAAGGAAAAGAGTTGAGAGGTACTTTTAAAGGGCTATTGATGCTGCAGAGAAAGACTTCTTGATTAATTAATATGACCATTTTCTTATGAATCATCCATTGCATTAGGTAATTCACATTTTTATTCCCATAAGGCGCTTTTGTGTGCTTCAGTTCAATAACTATTTCCTGGGCATTTACTGGCCCCATACTAGGTTCTAGGGATTTTAAATGGCTAGAAGTCACCCTTCTCTCAAGGAGAGGATTTCCGAGTAATAAGGAACTCAGCCTGATCATAAATTTCATAAGCACACACGAGGTCTTGACTTTGAAACTTTTATGGCACCTGAACTGAGCTTATATTTAATGCAGTGTTGCTGAATTTAACTGAATTTCTTCCAGGGTTCTATTTCCCCATAACTTAAGTTCAAATTTCTTCTACAATATAATATAATCCTTCATAGTCCTATTGGGTTTATAAAGATGTCTGGAACAGTTCCAGAGGTGTTTTTCTTCTTTTTATTGTTTAAGCTTCTGCCACGTTTGTAGTTTTTTATATGCTATACATGACCCTACAAATTCTATCATCTGTTAAATCCTTGCATATTCTATAGAATTTATCTTGGCATAGCCTTATATTAACAATCAAAAAGGTAAGGTTAAAAACAGAAGGAGGTAGAAGAAGGAGGTGAGAATCACAATAAGGAGATACAGAAAACAACTTCTTAGAAGAACTATCACTGAAGACATAATTATTATGCATTAACAGTTGACAGCTACCATTAGTCCAAGGAAGCTGTCTGTATTCTCTAAATACTTCAAAAATGTGATATTCATTTATAAATTTGTGACAGCTCTTTAGATAATGTATGTATAATAATTTTGCAGCAATCCATTATCTAACTGAACATGTTTCATTTGAGTTACAATATATTTAGAATAATTTTTCCAAGTCCTAAATGTGCTTTCCTTCAAATATATGACATACATTTAAAGAATCATTTAAAATATTAACATGAGTCCAAAATTTCCTCCTTTCCTTCTTTGGTTCTTCTCTGTTCTATCTATAGGTCTCTGAACAGTGTTTCTGGCTTGATCAATTGAACCTTGGTAATTATTTTGAAAAATATATTTAGTCCTCAGGAAGGAATATCTACCATTATCCTGCCCAAGCTGAGGCTACATGAATGTGCTAAGAAATTCTGATGAGGAAATGCTGCAGACCTGGACTGATAAGGGAAAGTTACTGATGAAAAGACCCTGTTAGACAATACAATGAGAAAGCCTATTGCGTATACTAGAAAATAAATTCTCAAGGTGTTTTAAAGAATCCATATGTGGCTAAAAGTGTTTGGGGGATTTTTTATAAGATAACCCCAGCCAGCCTGCTCAAGGGCATGTTGTCCAGAGTGGCTTCTTATTAGCTGCCAGGTAATCAGTTTATCCCACTTTGACTCCAAAAAAATGCAGAAACTAACTCCAGTCATTCCAGAATTCCTATGGTTTATATTCTTTTGTTTTCTTTACCCACATTCCTATATATCTTGTTCCTTGATGACAGTATAATCATCCCTGTCATGGGATATTGTTTCTAGTAGCCCCCACTCCATGGATACCTAAATTCAAAGAGGCTTAAGTTTCTTACATAAAATAGCGTAGCATTTGCTTATAAGTTACACACATCCCCCTGTATACTCTAAATCTTATCTCTAGATTAATTATGATACCTAATATGATGAAAATGCTATAAAATAGTTGTCTTGCTGTATTGTTTAGGGAATAATAACAGGAAAAATGTCTGTACATGTTCTAAACAAACAATCTTTTTTCAAATATTTTTGATCCATAGTCAGTTAAATTCACAGGCACAGAACCCACAGATACAGGGGGCTGATACCAGTTATCTCCTTTAAATGTGAGTAAGATATTTTTCTTGCAGGTAACTAACTAAAATGCCTAGCCTGTTACTCAACAGTCTCAACACAAGTAAGTAGCCCTATTGTAAGGGTAAGTCTAAAAGGATTTTCTCAAAATCCATAAAATAACAATTTACAGTCACATAATTAATGACAAAAAGAAACAGACTGGACTCCTGAAAACTATGGAGCAAGTTAATAAGGACTCATCATTTCACTTTCTGGTTCTACTTGGCCTTTTGATTGAAAACAAACTCTACCAGAAAGCAAAATGAAAACTAGTATCAAGAATGCAGAAAGAGTCATCATAAGAGGACATCCAGTAAGAGGGATCTTCTTATCTTCAACTAAACACTCAGACGCATAAGACTATCATAGGCCCCACTTGGCCTTAGCTGACTCTGAGAGACACGGGACAGGAGCCACAGTTTGCCAGCATGGAAGTGTAGCATCAGGATTAAAGTGGAGTCCTTGCAGCAGTGTATGCAATGGTCTACACAGACACCCGGCATCTGTTCTCTTTACTCCCTCACCTCACCCCTGTAAAAGAAAAATAGCACTGGAAACCTGTTAAAAATGGCGAGGAAGACTTCATTCAAGACTATTGCATTATGGACAGAAACTGAACTAAACTCCTCTGGAATAAAAGGCAGGAGAATTTTTAAATGCTGTGATGAGCTAACAGAAAAGTACTGGAGGACTTTAGTGGGGAGGTTGGTCAATGTGATGATGCTGTCTCTGTTTACGAATTGCCCCTTATCAGAGTTAGTCTCCTACCTCTCCACAAAGACAGGGAGAGAGGAGGTCCTGTCTTTCTTGAGCGCTACATTTGAAAAGGATGGCTCCTAATCTCTCAGGAAATTCATTTTTAGGTTGTAGAAGATTTACATTTAAAATGGGCAGAGTGCAAGCTTTCTGAAGTTAATGCTCTCAGAAGAAGGAGATCACTAGAGAAACGCAAATAATCGTATAATCAGAAGCCTACAATCAGAAAGAAACATGTAAAATTCAGTCACACTGAGGGGAATGTTAAGTCTGTCTTGGTCACCCCCAGATAATAGCACAGGTGCAAGAAAATGCACCTAGAATGAGGCATAAACCAAATCAGCTAAAATGCCTCCTGCCCCACAGGAGCCTGTATTTCTAGAAATAATTCCATATGTCCCACAGAGACACTTCCAACTACAAGAATCACCACAATCATGGAGGCGCAGAATTATCACTTCCCATCAGACCTGACAAAATTTACCAATCGAAGGTCTTTTTATAACTTTTAAGTTCAAAGGCATAGGTGCCAGTTTATTATATAGATAAACTCGTGTCATCCAGGATTGTTGTACGAATATTTCATCTTTCAGGTATTAATCCCAGCACCCATTAGTTATTTTTCCTAATTCTCTCCCTCCTCCCACCCTTCACTTTCCCAGTGTGTGTTGCTCCCTCGCATGTGTCCATGTGTTCCCATCATTTAATGTCCACTTACAAGTGAGAACATGTGGTATGTGGTTTTCTGTTCCTGCACTAGTTTTCAGGGGATAATGGCCTCTGGTTCCATCCATGTCCCTGCAAAGAACATTATCTCATTCCTTCTTATGACTGCATAGCATTCCATTGTGTATATGTGCCACATTTTCTTTATCCAGTCTATCACTGATGGGCATTTAGGTTGATTCCATGTTTTTGCTATGTGTATAGTCCTGCAATGAACAAATGCATGCATGTGTCTTTATAACATAACAATTTCCGTATATACCCAGAAATGGGATTGCTGGGCCAAATGGCATTTCTATGTTTAGGTCTTTGAGAAATCACCACACTGTCTTTCAAAATGGTTGAACTAATTTACATGCCCAGCAACAGCGTATAAGCATTCCTTTTTCACCAATCTGTTATTTTTTGACTTTTTCATAATAGTCATTCTGGCTAGTGTGAGACGGTATCTTACATGGTTTTGATTTTCATTTCTCTAATGATCAGTGATGTTGAGCTTTTGTCATTTGACTATTGTTCACATATGTGTCTTCTTTTGAGAAGTGTCTGTTCATGTCATTTGCTCACTTTTTAATGGGATTGTTTGCTGTAAATTTAAGTTCCTTGTAGATGCTGTATATGTGACCTTTGTCAGATACCTAGTTTGAAAAAATTATCTTCTGTTCTGCAGGTTTTCTGCTCACTCTGTTGATAGTTTCCTTTGCTGGGCCAAAGCTCTTTAGTTTAATTAGATCCCATTTGTCAATTTTTGCTTTTGTCACAATTGTTTTTAACACCTCTATCATGAAATCTTTCTCCATGCCTGTGTCCTGAATGGTATTGCCTGGGTTTCCTTCTAGGGTTTTTATAGTTTTAGGTTTTATATTTAAGTCTTTAATCCATCTTACATTAATTTTTACATATAAGGAAGGTGTTCAGTTTCAATCTTCTACATATGACTAGCCAATTATCCCAGCACCAGCACCATTTATTGAATAGGAAATCATTTCCCCATTGCTTTTGTCAGGTTTGTCAAAGATCAGATAGTTGTAGATGTGCCACCTCATTTCTGGATCTCTATTCTGTTCTATTGGTCTATTTTTGCACCAGTACCATGCTGTTTTGGTTACTGTAGACCTGTAGCATAGTTTGAAGTTAGGTAGCACTATGCCTTCAGCTTTATGCTTTTTGCTTAAGATTGCCTTGCCTATTTGGGCTCTTTTTTGGCTCCATATAAATTGTAAAATAGTTTGTTCTAGTTCTGTGAAGAATCCCAATAGTAGTTTAAAGCATTAAATATATAAATTACTTTGGTCAGTATGGCCATTTTAACAATATTAATTCTTCCTATCCATGAGCATGGAATGTTTTTCCATTCATTTATGTCATCTGTGATTTCTCTGAGAAGTGTTTTGTTGTTCTTCTTGTAGATATCTTTCACTTCCCCAGTTAGCTGTATTCCTAAGTATTTTATTCTTTTTCTGGCAAATTGTGAAAAGGACTGAATTCCAGGATTGGCTCTTGTCTCTTCTATTGTTGGCGTATAGGAATAATAGTGATTCGCACATTGATTTTGTATCCTGAGGGTTTGCTGAAGTTGTTTATCAGCTTAAGAAGCTTTGGGGCTGAGACTATGGGGTTTTTTAGATATAGGATCATGTTTTCTGCAAACAGTTTGACTTACTCTCTTCTATTTGGATGCCTCAAGGGTCATTTTTACACAATGCTTCCTAATAACAGAGTAGATATTTTATCTTTATTGGGCTTTCAGGAGTATTAAAAAACAGAAGTTTATCTGGGAATGAAGATCTCATGCAGAAGGGGAACAATCATCTTTTACTACATTGTTTGTTTGTTTGTTTGTTTGTGACAGTCTCTCTCTGTTGCCCAGGCTGAGTACACTGACACCATCTTGCCTCACTGCAACCTCTGTCTCCCAGGTTCAAGCAATTCTCCCACCTCAGCCTCCTGAGTAGATTGGATTACAGGCGCATGTCACCACATCTGGCTACTTTTTGTATTTTTAGTAGAAACAGGGTTTTGCCGTGTTGGCCACACTGGTCTCGAACTCTTGGCCTCAGGTGATCTGCCCCCGCTGGCTTCCCAAAATGCTGGGATTGCAGGAATGAGCCACCACTTCTGGCTCTTTTAGGTTCTTTTATTCTTGATAGGTATAACAAAAATGTTGTAATTTACCTCTTCTTTTTCTCCAAGAGCCCTCTCTCTACTCTTCCAAAAACACACACATTCATGGGAACACATGCACACACAAATACACACACTCACGCATGCCTGCACATCCAATCTGTCATATTTTCCTCCACCACTCAAAATTGCCTAAAAATCCTTCTCAGTAGAAGCTTTTTTTTTACATTTTGCTTGTTTTGCAGTTGTACTTAGTTCTCTCAGTGTTCTGAATTCCTGTTTTCCATCCTTTGTTCCTAATTCATTTCTCTCACCCTGGAAAGCAATCTTCTATGGACATATAAACTTGCATATTGATTACAGACTTTGTCCATTTGATCTGTACTTATCCAGCTAGTGCCCACAATGGTCAGTGCCTCTTCTATACTAAATAAATATGTGCCCTTTCTGTTGGAGGTTGGCTGTTGGAGTATAATGAACCTAATTTCTTTCCAAAATTGTTTGATAAAAATTGTTATAAAAGATTTATGCCTGGGTAATAAAAAGAAAATGAAAAATGGAAACCATGGAAAAATGTACCCAATGTGTTAAACATAAGGATTAATATCATTGCTATAATTATACCTCAGATTAAATTCTGAGTCTTCTAGAATGCAGCTTGAAGAAACAAATATAGTGTCACAATGTACAAAAAGAAGCAAAACAGTTTTTTCTGAGAAAACAGTTTTGGTTATATTTTGTTTTGAGGGGGTTTTTTGTAGTAAATCCTAAAATGAGTTTCTTTCCAGAAGTTTTACATAGGTAATTCTGTTGCAAAAGTTAACTGTTAACATACATTTTCTAATTATAGCAACAGAAACAGGAATAGGTACCATCCAGTTGTTTCTTGAAACAATTTTTGAATAAGTTTAGCAATATATGAATGTACAAGTTAGCAAATTATGGTGATTCTATAAAGCCCTAAGTGAGTATGGTACTCATATACAGTATTTCATTTCTAAATAGAGCCTAGAATAGGATCTTTTGGTCCTATTCTCCTTCAAAATCCTTCCCCAAATGAAATTAATCCAAGCCAAATGAAGAGTAGGTGGTGCAATGTCATCATATGTTTTGATAATGTGATGAGTAGAGTGGGGTTGCTTACTCCTGCCTGAGAGGAGATATGAATATTCTGGAAAGCAAGAGAACAGATGGTAGAGTTTACATTTTGCTAATTTTTTT
>NW_016107391.1:11318755-11340308 GCF_001604975.1 Cebus imitator | reverse complement strand
CTCAGCCTCCTGAGTAGCTGGGATTACAGGCACGCGCTACCATGCCCAGCTAATTTTTTGTATATTTAGTAGAGACGGGGTTTCACCGTGTTGACCAGGATGGTCTCGATCTCTTGACCTCGTGATCCACCCGCCTCGGCCTCCCAAAGTGCTGGGATTACAGGCTTGAGCCACCGCGCCCGGCCTACATTTTGCTAATTTAAAAAAAAAATAGCTAATGTTACCCATAGAACAGCTGTATTGAAGGTGCAGCTCAGGAGTAACTCCACACGTGAACAAAACTTTCCTTTGGAAAAATTCTTGGCCTTGAGTCAGCACTTGATCAACAAGGTTTCTGAATGAAACCAAAAGAACAGCATCAAAGATCATGGGAGTTTATTGAACCAAGAAATGTTTTGATGTAGGATGCTACCACTCATGACCCCATAGCCTGGAGCAAACTCCGGTTTTCCCCTTTTAGCACCTGCAAGCCAGAATTAATTAGCTACAAAATGTACTCTCTGATCAGAAAACTAGTTTCTTTGCAAGGTAGGGTTATCCATTACTGACTTTTCATTTATTGAAGAACACATGCCACAGGAAATATTGTTTGTTTTGTTTTCTTTTTTAAAAAAATGTTGTAAAATTCTTTATGGCAGTAGTTGAATGACAAGGCCAATTATCTTTTGATTTTACACCTGTCTCATGATAGTGAACAACACTGCCAGTATATAGGAGCATATGTCTCCTGTTCTGTAAGTATTGAGGGCATAAGTTCAGTTTATCTAATAGGACTATCAAACAATAAAGTTATAAAATAAAATTAAAGGACAAGGGTAGTGCTGATGGTCATTCTTCTTTGCCCTAATCCTTGTGGTGTTATAAAAACACACAACGATAATCAAGAATATATATCAAGGCCACAAATCTTGTCCCATCAGCAGTGCCAAACTGGTTGAAAAAAATTACCCTATTCCTGTTACATGAGCTACGCATTTGGAATACAAAGAAATAATTTTGCATTAAAACATAGATTGCAATCACTCAGAAGGAAAGCTGGCTTTGTCTGGTGGACTTGAGAAAAATAAATCAAGAATAAGGTGTAAAAAAAAAAGATCTAGATTAGCCACAGTTGATCTCCTCTATAGTGAAGTTAATTTACTCAGCAGTGTAATTCTCAGAAAGCCTTTGGAAACTGCTATTTTTATCGAAATGCATTTCTGTATTTTATTAGGTTAGTTACCTAACTTTAAAAGGTTAATAAAAATTATTACCTCTTAGGTAAAATTGAAGAAAAACACACATAGCATTTAAGATGCTTGCCCATACAAAAGAGGCATTTTCACTTTCGTTTTTGTCAATGCTTCTATTAGGAACATTTTATCTGTTTGCTATGTTGATATCCAACCCCTAAATTTTTGAAAGCCCTATTATGCAGTGATTATTCCGCATTAAGCCAGTGTTCTACATGAATCAGAACTCCTACTGTTCTACTATTCTTCCCTTCTCCATCACTCCACCATAACGAACAGGAGAGAGATGGATTGAGAACGTATTCAGTAACTTACTTATTCACTTGTTTGTTCTACAAATGTTGAGTACATATCACTTATGAGACACTGCTATTTGCTAGGGATAAAGCAAGATTAAGACAGATATGTGTCTTTGTCTGTATAGAGCTTAGAATGCAGTGAAATAAAAGAACAAATTCTGATACAAAAACTATCAGGGTGGTGAGTGCACCATATAGAGTAATTTCAGATGCTTTGGGAACAGGGAGCAGGGACCATGCAAGGGCTTCTTGAGGAAGGTGATATTGAGGCTGATCTAAGACTGGAATAATGAGCAGGAGTTATTAAATCATCTCATTCTGTAATCTACATGTATGCAAAGAGAATTTCTATAAGAAAAAATGCAAATGTTTCTATCTGTCAGCTTATCCTTCCAAGTGTCCCATCCCTCAGAGATAACTTAGTATAAACAATAAACGAACAGGGTCAACAGCTGGCTTCTTTATTAAAAGGTTTTGCTCCCTTGAGAGCACTGAATACTTGAAACATTTTGTTTTCCCTTTAATATTACCCTCAGCTCTTGACTTTGTCTACCAAAAAAAAAAAAAAAAAAGCTTTAAGTGTTGCTTGTGATTACAGTACTGAGAATTTTGTTTGTTTCACCTCTTTCCTATAACTTCTACTTTCATTTTTGAGCAGCAGTTCTTAACCTAGGTTATTATTCAGGGAACTTGTAACTTGGATAGGAAAAAAATTGCACCTTTACTTTCATCTTTACTTCTCTAACCTCTAACCTCTAAATAAATGTAACATTTCCTTCATCATGAAAATAAGCAACAAACCATGGAAGCATTAACAGTGCTTACTTTATCACCAACAGAAACCAAAGATATTTTTGTATCACAGTAGCACCATTACATATACTTCAAATATTTTTTCACCAATACTTAAAAATTTCAGTGGCTATTAGAACTGCCACTAGATTGTATGCAATTGTAATCTTTCTACTTACAGCCACTCAGGATACATGACTGGCTAACTGCTTGGCACCTAAAAGTCATTACATCACCAAAATGGTGGCAATCTTATGTTGGTGGCCCAGGCATCTATTCTGCTTTCTTATATTTTCTATCTATAATTGTTTATTCATCAAGACATGGACAGATATAAGTCATCTTCATTACTGTTTCAGGTTTCCCAAAACTGGACAAATCCAATGAGATTGCTTAAATTCCTGTAAGACGCAACCTACTGTAAAGTGACATAGGACCTTCATCCTGACCTACCTCTTAAAAATAAATTTTAACTGTAATTTGCCTATATTTAAATTGTCTTGATGTATTCACCTGCTGTAACATAAATGCCATAAATTAAGTGGCTTATACACAACAGCAATTTGTTGCTTATGATTCTGAAGGCTGGAAAGTTCAAGATCAAGACACCAGCAGATTCAATGTCTAGTGAGGATTTACTTTCTTATTCACAGATCACATCTCACTGTACCCTCAAATGGTGGAAGGGGCTAGCTAGCTCTCTGGAATCTTTTTTATAGAGGCACGAATCCCATTCAAGAAGGTGGAGCTGTCATGACCTAATCACCTCCCAAATGCCCCACCTTCTAATACTATAACCTGAAGATTAAATGAATTTGGAGGAGACACAAACATTCAAACCATAGCATAAATGTGCTGTCATATTATTTAATGTATTAACTAAAGTTCACTTTTTTATATTTTTATAATTATACCATAATGAATTTCCTTTGTGATTTTACATGTATTCTTTTATTTTATACGCTTAGAAACATTTCTTCCTTCTGGGAAGAAATTTATAGGTCTCATACCAAATTGCCAATGGAACTACAAAGTTAAGAATCCCTGCTTTAAAGTAATGCTCTCCTGATTGGTTACTTTGAAATTATAATGCTTAAAGGAGCCTTTCTGGAGCTTCCAGAAGGACAGTATTGGTTTTGTACTGGTAAAACTTGTATAGTTAGGTAAAGAACATAGTAAAAGTGATTTCTTCTAATTTATATTTGGTCATATTTCTGCTTACATGCAGATAAACAATTATCAACCTGGTTTGGGGGAAGATGCCTACATTTTTTTGAAGTATAACACATAAAGAAATGTGTGCAAATTATATATTTATGTGCACAAATCATTAAATATAAATTATCACCAAATAAACTTATGTTTATCACAGCACAATTGACAACTGCAAAATATGAAATCAACCTAAGTGCCCATAAACCAATGAGTGAATAAAAAGAAAATGTGATATATATGCCATGGAATACTCTTCAGCCACACACACAAAAAGAATAAAATAATGTGTTTTGCAGCAACTTGAATGGAACTAGAGGCCATTAATTTTTGTTTGCTTTTTTCATTTGTTTGTTTTTTCTTTTAAGTTCTGGGATACATGTGCAGAATGTACAGGGTTGTTACGTAGGTAGACACGTGCCATGGTGGTTTGCTGTACCTAGCAACCCATCATTAGGGTCTAAGTCCCACATACATTAGGTATTTGCCCTAATGCTCTCCCTCTCCTTGCCCCTCCACTCCCCTGCAGGCTCTGGTATGTGTTGTTCCCCTCCCTGTGTCCATGTGTTCTCATTGTTCAACTCCCACTTATGAGTGAGAACATGTGGTGTATGATCCTCTGCTCCTGTGTTAGTTTGCTGAGGATGATAGCTTCCAGCTTCACCGATGTCTTTGCAAACGACCTGATCTCATTCCTTTTTACGGCTACATAGTATTCCATAGTGTATATATGTGCCACATTTTCTCTATCCAGTCTATCATTGATGGGTATTTGGGTTGGTTCCATGTCTTTTCTATTCTAAACAGTGTTGCAATAAACGTACATGTGCATGTGCCTTTATAGTAGAATGATTTATAATCCTTTGGGTATATACCCAGTAATGGGATTGCTAGATCAAATGGTATTTCCTTGGTTCTAGTCCCTTGAGGAAATACCACACTGTCTTCCACAATGGTTGAACTTACACTCCGACCAACAATGTAAAAGCATTCCTACTTCTCTATAGCCTCACCAGCATCTGTTGTCTCCTGACTTTTTAATGATTGCCATTCTGACTGGCATGAAATGGTATCTCATTGTGGTTTTGACTTGCATTTTTCTAACAACCAGTGATGATGAGCTTTTTTTCACGTTTCTTGGCCACATAAATGTCTTCATTTGAGAAGTGTCTGTTCATATCATTTGCCCATTTTTTGATGGGGTTGTTTCTTCTTGTAAATTTGTTTAAGTTCCTTGTTGGTTCTGAATATTAGACTTTTGTCAGATAGGTAGATTGCAAAAAATGTCTCCTATTCTGTAGGTTCCCTGTTCACTCTGATGCTATTTTTTTTCTTTTTTTTTGCTGTGCAGAAGCTTTTTAGTTTAATTAGATCCCATTTGTCTATTTTTGCTTTTGTTGCAACTGCTTTTGGTGTTTTTGTCACAGTCTTTGCCCATGCCTATGTACTGAATGATACTGCCTAGGTTTTCTTCTAGGGTTTTGATGGTTTGAGGTTTCACATTTAAGTCATTAATCCATCTTGAGTTAGTTTTTGAATAAGGTGTATGGAAGGAGTCCAGTTTCTGTTTTCTCTCCATGGCTAGCCAGTTTTCCCAGCATGTTTTATTAAATAGGGAATCATTTCCCCATTGCTTGTTTTTATCAGGTTTGTCAAAGATCAGACGAGTTGTAGATGTGTGGTATTATTTTCGAGGTTTCTGTTGTGTTCCGTTGGTCTATGTATCTGTTTCAGTAACAGCACCATGCTGTTTTGGTTGCTGTAGCCTTGTAGTATAGTTTGAAGTCAGCATGATCCCTCCAGCTCAGTTCTTTTTCCTTACGATTGTCTCAGCTATGTGAACTCTTTTGATTCCATATGAAATTTAAGGTAGTTTTTTCTGATTTTGCAATGAAAGTCAATGGGAGCTCGATGGAAATAGCATTGAATTCATAAATTACTTTGGGCAATATGGCCATTTTCACGATACTGATTCTTCCTATCCATGAGCATGGAATGTCTTTCCATTTGTTTTTGTCCTTTTTTATGTCCTTGAGGAGTGGTTTGTAGTTTTCCCTGAAGAGGTCCTTCACGTCCCTTCTAAGTTGTATTCCTGGGTATTTTATTCTCTTTGTAGCAATTGTGAATGGGAGTTCACTTGTGGTTTGGCTCTCTGCTTATCTATTGTTGGTGTAAAGGAATGCTTGTAATTTTTGCACATTGATTTTGTATCCTGAGACTTGCTGAAGTTGCTTATCAGCTTAAGGAGTTTTGGGGCTGAGAAGATGAGGTTTTCTAAATGTATAATCATGTCATCTGTAAACAAAGACAATTAGACTTCCTCTCTTCTTACGTGAATACCTTTATTTCTTTATCTTGCCTGATTGCCCTGTGGAAGCCAGTATTCTAAGTGAAGTAACTCAGGAATCAAAAACCAAATACCACTTATAAGTCAGATATAAGGTATGGGCATGCAAAGACATACAGAATAGTATAATAAACATTGGAGACTCACAAGAGGAGACAATAGGAAGCGAGAGAGGGATTAAAAATTACCTATTGGGTACAACGTACACTAGTTGGGTGATAGTTACACCAAAATTCTAGACTTCACCACTATACAATTCATCCTTGTAACTGAAAACCACTTGTACCCCTAAAGCCACTGAAATCTTTTTTAAGTAAGCAATGAGGTAGAATGAATCAGTCACCTCCCTCCTGTGTCAAAAACCAACTTAAGTGCGTACATCTTGATGGATTACAGTGAGGTATTTTGACAACTACAAGGAAAGGTCTTTCTCCTCCCACCCTCACCACCTAACTTTCACTTTAAGATACATAAATTCCCTGATAATTAGAAACAATTTCAGAAAAAGAGGGAAAATACCTAAATTAACTGAGATATAGTTTCTGTCAGTCAGTAGACTAGTTATTTAAATGAGAAACTAATTTGTTAGTAGAATTAGTAGATGAAGAATTACTTTTACTACATACTAAATTAAGGAAGTAAAACTTGCATTTCTACACTTTTGGGTGATTTTTCTCCAAAATGCTTGGCCATACAATTGTAGAGTGGGTTAGAGATTCTCTAGGCAGGTGTGAGTGAAGGACAACAGGAAAGAAAGCAAGAGAACCTAGCAAGAGAGCATAGTTCAATGATAGTCCACAGGATCTACACTTAATAACAAAGAAAATGAAAATGGAGAGAAGCTAACATGTATAGAAGAATCAGGCAGCCCAAGTAGCTCTTAGAATTCACCATAAGACTAAGGATCAGGAGTAATGGCACTGAATGAGAGAGACTGAGAGTGGATGGTAAGGTTAGAGTGCATAATGTTTATACCGTGGGAGTTAAATCCATGAGATTTGCATAGACATCATTATTTCTAATCCAAGCTCTACCATTTTCTTACTGTATGATCTTGAGTACTTTACTTAACCACTCAGAGCCTCATTTTCCCTCTCAGTGAAATGGGGATCAAAATAGTACCCACTTCACAGAGTTTATTTCAAAATTAAGTAAAATAATAAATCTAAAAATTACATCTTAGTGTCCTAGTGCATAATCTGAGTTAGGTATTATGATTGTAAAACAATTACTGTTATGGGATTTAGGGTAACACAGGGTCCACAATGTGAATAAGGAAGTGTATGGCTGATGTAGAAAGACAGTTTAAGCCTTTAACATTGAAGAAGTCACATCTCACTGTATGCAGTTAAAAGTGGCCATGCAGCAGCCTGAATGCTTTGCTGCTTAGCTATTTTTATTTTACCAGATATCCTAGTTCATTGCTCTTAAGTTCATTCCATAAAGTCCTAGGACATGGACACAATTCCACCACAAGTTATTTACAAATGTATAGGAAAGATGACCTTTACTCCAGTTTCCAATACGTTGTGCCTCATTTCCATCTGAGATCTTATCAGAATGACCTTTGCCAACATCCGTATTTCTACCAACATTCTGGCCATGACTACTTAAGGAATCTCTAAGAAGACTCCAACTTTCTTCACTTCTCTTCTTCCAGAAGAGGATAATGTCTCTTCTGCTTCTGAACCCTCACTAGAATCACTCTTAATGCTTTGTTCACTGCAGTACAGATTTTCTCTAACCTGCTCCTCCAAATTCTTATAGCCTTTACCCATTACCCAGCTCCAAAGCCACTTCCATATTTTCAGGCATTTGTTATAGCCACAGTCACAGCCTCATATTTCTGCACCAATTTTCTTTTTTTTTTTNTTGAGACGGCCTCACTCTGTCACCCAGGCTGGAGTGCAGTGGAGTAATCTTAGCTCACTGCAATCTCTACTTCCTGGGTTCAAGTGATTCTCCCACCTCAGCCTCCCAAGTAGCTGTGACTATAAGCCCATGCCACCATGCCTGGCTAATTTTTGTATTTTTGGTAGAAATGGGGTTTCACCATGTTGGCCAGGCTGATCTTGAACTCCTGACCTCAAATGATCCACCTACCTCAGCCTCCCAAAGTACTGGGATTACAGATGTGAGCCATCACATCCCACCCCAATTTTCTTAGTCTGTTTTCTGTGGCTATAACAGGATATCACATACTGAATAATTTATAAAAAACAGACATTTATTGGGCTTATAGCTCTGGAGGCTAAAAAGCCCAAAAGCATGGCATCAGCATCTGGTGAGGATCATCCCATAGAGGAAGGCATCACATAGCAAGTGTGAGAGACAGAGAAAATAAGGTCAAATTCATCCTTCTACATGAGCCCACTCCCACAGTAATGGCATTGATTACTTTGCGATGGTAGAGGCCTCATAAAATAATCACCCCTTAAAGTTTCCACCTCCCAACACTGCTGCACTGGGGATTAAGGTTCCAGCACATGAACTTTGGAGTACATAGTCAAACCATAGTAAATGGGGCCCTCTAAGTTCTGAAGTCATTTGGCACAATGGCATAATTTGGGGTATAGAGGAATTTTGTAAGCAGGATGCCCCAAGTGTTTTAGCCAACAGGGAGTAGTCATATAATCAGGGATTATCATGTTGAAGAGTACTAACATCAAAGAGGTAGATTTTTTTATGCACGTGTAAAAATGAGGATTCAGAATTGATGCTGGAAGCAAAAATGTGTGAACTTCACCAGGAAAATGAGCCACATTCACTTGAGAAAGATGCAAGAGGAAAGGGCCTCAAGAACCAGGTTTAAATTAAAGCAATAATGGGACAAATTGCTCTGGAAATTAGGAGACACAATGGTAGGCTTTGTTTACCATAGACAAAAGCCTCAGAGGGCCCCTGGAAAGGTTTTCAAGGAAAAAAAAAAAAAAGCATGGGAAATGGGATACCCGAGCAGTGGCATCCATCAGAAGCATTCTGCAGAAACCCTACAGGATAATACAGGTGACAAGATCTTTTTAAATGAATTGGTTAGACTTTTCTGTGCTGTTAGGGCTGAAAAGACAAAAGTGAATAAATCAGATACATACTTTTTAAACTTTAATTAGAAAAAATTTAAAATGTTAATTAACAAATCAGTATGCAGATGATCCTTGACTTACAATTGGGTTACATCCCCAAAAACAACTCATTGTAAGTTGAAAATACCAAAAGTGTTGAAAATGCATTTAATACATCTAACCTACCAAACATCATATCTTAACCTAGCCTTCCGGAAACATTCCCAGAACACTTGCATTAGCCTACAGTTGGGCAAAATCATCTGAAACAAAGGATATTTTATAATAAAGATTGAATATTTCATGTTATTGAATACTGTACTAAAAAATGAAAAAACGGAATGGTTGTGGGGGTACTCAAAATACAGTTTCTTTTGAATGAGTATTGTTTTTTGCACCATAATTAAGTTGAAAATTCCCAAGTCAAACCATCGTAAGTCAGGGACCTCTGTGCAATAGTTCAAAACTCCCATTCTACAACATCTCAATAAAACCCTAGAAACTTTCCTAATTAAATAATTCTATTTTTATATCTCAAAAGCACCAGAAATTACCTAAGTATATCCTATTAAAGATAAAGATTGTTTTTAGAAAAGCACTTTAGATAACTCACTTTCTTCCGGTTAAAAAAATTGGTGTTTAGACTGCCTTTGAGCATACTTCGCATCTGTTGAGAAGTCTTTGTATTATCCAGGACATGGTCTCATCTCAGTGCCTTAGACATCCTTTAGGGAAACCAGAGAAATCTGTCTGTCTGAAAGAGAAGTTGCCAAAGCCAACTTCAACTGTGGCTTAGCCTGAAATTCAAATTCAAAGAGCTTTTCAAACAGTAGAGTTGTTGCTGCCAAGGTCAAATACTGAGTGTAAAATAAAAGAAGAATCCATAATGAGGGATACAAATGAAGATAAAATCATTGTGTCAGGAAAAATAAAAGAATTATGGAAAGGAGTTGTGATAGGATCTGCTTCCTATTCAGATTTATTATTTTGCTCTCTCCAGCCAAACACAAAGGTGAGAGATCTTCAGATCTTTAAGCCTTGTGTAGCAGAGACAAAATGTTTTTTAAAGTAAGAAGTGCAGACATCTGTCTGCCAGGACAAGCAACTTCAGACCAGGGGAAACTCTCTTCAGCTCATTCAGACATTTGGAATAAATTACTGGCTGCCAGCTGGAAATACCTTCTTGGGAAGGATTTCCTGAGACACTAATATTATGCTCAGAAATTCAATGATGCCGAACAAAGAGAACACTGTTGTGGGGTTCACCATGACTCTGGTGCATCTGGGCACTCTACTAGGATGCCAAGGCCCTTCCAGATACCATTTGAAGTTGCAGGGGTCTACCTTAGTGAGTATAATCAACTATTGCATTTGCACTTGGTTTAGAAGACACAAAGGATTATCCATTAATAAACAACCTTAGTATTGGCTGACCATGATTCACCCTAAGTCTAGAAGAATTTAAAAAACAGTTATCTAATTCAAGTCCCAGCCCATTTTTTAACTTCTTAAAATCGCACATGGATATAGATATTCTTGAGTAGGATCATTCACACTATTCATTCAAAACTCAGGCCTTCAAATGGTACAAGTTCCTCACTCTAGACTCCAAGCCTGGAACATGATCACCACCTTCTCTAGTGTCTACAGAAACAACTTCCCAAAGGGGGATTCTCTCTCTCACTCCTCTCTGCTCCTGGCAGAGAGTTGTACCAAATTAATAGCATTTTCCATGAGGAAAAGTGTTTTACAAAACAGTAACAAAAGATAGGTTTTGTATCTACATATATGTATATTTGTATATGCATCTATGTTTGTATGTATACTTGCACACATATACATATAGCTTTATATAATTCTAATTTGAAGGAAGAGATGATATATAGTTAATATGGATTATTTACGGGAAAAGGAGGATGGGGTAGCAAATTTCTGTGGAGGAAAAAGCAAGAGAGTCAAAACAAATTTTTTTAATGTATAAAAACCTTTCAATCATTATCATGTGACTCTTGCATGTAAATTATTCTATATCCATCAAATGGACCTTATCTTCAATGTCTGGGATGCAGACTTGCAAGATGTCCCTACACTGATGGTATCTTTGAGTTAACTAAGCAACATGCTTTTGTTTAGTCTTCTAGGGTCTTCTTTAATCCATGATGTCTACCAAGGTTTATAAACAGCTTTAGTTTTCTAATTCTACTTGGATGAAGCTGGATAATATATCAGGAGAGTAGATACACACTGCTCCTCAGTCTGCCCACAGAAAAATTGGCTGACTACCTAGGAGAGGTTCACATTGTTCCCAATGAACATACCTATTTCTATGTGGTCTGTAGAAATTGGAGCACACTATCTCAAATGTGTGCCTAATTTACCCACTCCCTCAATTCTCTTTGGAAATTCTAGTTCACAATATGCCCAAGACACAGAATAATCTCTGTCTTAAAAAATTATTGTAAATTAGAATCCACTGTCCAATACTGGGTAGCACAACCCTACTTATGTAGCCTATGGCTCATGGGTCTCTTGGGAAATATCCTGATAATTCTGGATCATAATTCCAAGCAAAAGGTCCCAGATAGTTTTTGCAAGGTTCAATCCAACAGTGCACTGCCTTGAAGATACTAGATTTAGGACCAAGCTCACTTTACAAATGACTCTAATTTTTCTGCAACCTTTTCAACATTAAACTATGATTCCCCAGGCACATGCAGTGTCCCATTAAATGTATATTCTTCTTATAATGGTTACAAAAATGAGCCCTTATTGCTGAAGAAAGCACTCTGAACTTGCTCAGGATCATCCCTCTCCTAACCCCTCAAAAATTTCAGGGGTTCTCACTCTCCAGTTTTTTTCACAGGATACTCATATTTCAACTTAACTCTACACATCTACATTGACACTAGGCTTTGAGCTCTGTCAAGTGGACCCATCTCGCCTACTCGATTCTGGATTTTTGCCAATTTTTAGTAGCCTTGTTCCTTTCTGGTTCTACTCAATCTAATTGTAATAACAGGAAGACTGCAGCAGGCCCTGCTGCCATCAGTTTGCTGACAGAGCTTGGCTATATTTTACTTTCAACATTGGATTCATCCTTATTCAATTCTCTGTACAAGTTCCCTGGACCATTTGTCTACTACCTTGAGTAGAAAAATTTTTTTTTCTAATTTCAAAAAACTAGAAGTCATTTATCTCACTTTGCTGGATAGTGAAAATATTGGCATGTATTTCCTAAAATTCACACAACTTTTTTTAACTTTTCCCAAACAGATGGTTTAAAAGGGGTACCCCATGGTTGCTATATTTTTTATTTTCATGATTAGAGTGAGAACAAGAATAACTTCATTTTTCCTGTCTATTTTTCAGTAAATGAGTAGCCATAGTCTTTGCCCATATTTCTATTGAGCTGTTATATTTCTCATTTTGAATGAATGTATTGATTGTTGGCAAGGATACAGAAAAAGTACAACAGGTATACACTGGTTGTTAAAGTATAAATTGTCCCAGGCACTTTGGAAAGCAATTTAGCTATACCTTCTCAACGTAAACAGGAGTGTGTGCCATGAGTTAGCAGTTCCATTCCTGGAATCTATCTTAAAGAAAAATCTCCCTCATGTTCATAAGGAGATACATAATGGATATTCATTACAGTAGTCTTTGGATAGCAAAACTATGGAAATGATTAAATTTCCCATTGACTGAAAAACATGGTTAAATAAATTATTTGTTCCACATTTAAAGACAAAAAAATAACAGCTAGAATATATAAAGATAAATTAATTCATTAGTAGATTATCTTTGAAAAAATCATAATGCTATGCATAAAACTAAATCTCTCTTTTATTACCATTCCAAATCCCAGGTCCTTCTGAAGAGGCAATCACTATGTACCATATATGTAGCCTTTTTTCCACTTTTCTCTTGGTTTTCATACTTTCTTTTTTCCGTTTGTCTGTTTGAGCTACTATAACAAAACTTCATAGACTAAGTGGCTTATAAACAACACAACTTTATTTCTCACAGTTCTGAAAGCTGGGAAGTCCAAGATCAAGGCACCAGCAGATTTGATGTCTGCCAAAGAACCCACTTCCTAGACTATCTTCTCATTGTAACTTCTCATGGTGAAAAAGGCAAGTTATCGATTGGCAGTTTCTCTACTAAGGCCACTAATCCCATTCACAAGGACTCCTATTGCCCACATTACCCAATCACCTTCCAAAGGCTCCACCTTCTAATACCATCACCTTGAGAATTTTGAGAGGACACAAACATTCAGTCACTTCTTGACTTATAGAAATTTTGTATGCTTTTGACATGAATACAATTTTAGTTTATTTTTTTATTTACATATTTTTTTATTGCACTTTAAGTTCTGCAGTACATGTGCAGAACATGCAGGATTGTTGCATAGGTACATACATGACAATGTGGTTTGCTGTCTCCAACCCATCAACTATATCTGGCATTTCTCCCCATGTTATCCCTCCCCAACTTCGCAACCCCCGCTGTCCCTCCCCTAGTCCCCTGCAACAGACCTCAGTGTGTCATGCTCCCCTCACTGTGTCCGTGTGTTCTCACTGTTCAACACCGACCTATGAGTGAGAACATGCAGTGTTTCATTTTCTGTTCTTATGTCAGTTTGCTGAGAATGATGGTTTCCAGATTCATCCATGTCCCTACAAAGGACATGAACTCATCATTTTTTATGGTTGCATAGTATTCCACAGTATATCTGTGCCAAATTTTCCTTGTCCAGTCTATCATGGATGGGCATTTGATGCCAGGTATTTGCTGTTGTAAAGAGTGCACAATGACATATGTGTACATGTGTCTTTATAATAGAATGATTTACAATCCTTTGGATATATAACCAGTAATGGGACTGCTGAGTCAAATGGAATTTCTATTTCTAGGTCCTTAAGGAATCACCACACTATCTTCCACAATGGTTGAACTAATTTACACTACCACCAACAGTGTAAAAGTGTTCCTATTTCTCCACATCCTCTCCAGCATCTGTTGTCTCCAGATTTTTTAATGATCACCATTCTACCTGGTGTGAGATGGTGTCAAATGTGCTTTTGACTTGCATTTCTCTAAAACAAGTGATGATGAGCATTTTTTCACGTTTGTTGTCCTCATATATGTCTTCTTTTGAAAAGCATCTGTTCATGCCCTTCGACCACTTTTGAATGGACTTGTTTTTTTCTTGTAAATCAGTCTTAGTTCTTTATAGATTCTGCATATTAGCCCTATGTCAGATGGGTAGACTGCAAAAGATTTTTCACATTCTGTTGGTTGCTGGCGAACTCTAATGAGTGTTTCTATTGCTGTACAGGAGCTCTGGAGTTTAATTAGATCCCATTTGTCTATTTTGGTTTTTGTTGCCAATGCTTTTGGTGTTTTGGTCATTAAGTCCCTCCTATTCCTGTGTTCTGAATGGTTTTGCCTAGGTTTTCTACTACGGTTTTTATGGTGTTAGGGCTTATGTTTAAATCTTTAATCCATCTGGAGTTAATTTTAGTGTAAGGTGTCAGGAAGCTGTCTAGTTTCTGCTTTCTGAACAAGGCTAGCCAGTTTTCCCAGTACCATTTATTAAAAAGGGAATCTTTTCCCTATTGCTTGTTTTTGTCAGGTTTGTCAAAGATTGAATGGTTGTAGATACATTGTGTTGCCTCCAAGGCCTCTGTTCTGTTCCATTGCTCTATATCTCTGTTTTGCTATCAGTACCATGCTGTTTTGATTACTGTAGCCTTGTAGTATAGTTTGAAGTCAGGTAGCGTGGTGCTCAAACTATGTTCTTTTTGCTTAGAATTGACTAGGCTATGCAGGCTCTCTTTTGGTTCCATGTGAAGTTTAAGGTGGTTTTTTCAGTTCTGTGAATAGGGTCATAGGTAGCTTGATGGGGATAGCATTGAATCTATAATTACTTTTGGTAGTATAGCAACTTTCACAATATTGATTCTTCCTAACCATGAGCATGGAATGTTTCTCCATCTGTTTGTGTCCTCTCTTATTTCCTGGAGCAGTGCTTTGTAGCTCTCCTTGAAGAGGTCCTTTATATCCTTTGTTTGTTGTATTCCTAGGTATTTTATTCTCTTTGTAGCAATTGTGAATGGTAGTTCATTCTTAATTTGGCTCTCTTTAAGTCTGTTATTGGTATACAGGAATGCTTGTGATTTCTGCACATTGATTTTGTATCCTGAGACTGCTGAAGTTGCTTATCAGTTTCAAGAGATTTTGGGCTGAGATGATGGGGTCATCTAAATATACTATCATGTTGTCTGCAAATAGACCCACTTCGACTTTCTCCTTTCCTAATTCACTACCCTTTATTTCTTTTTCCTTCCCGATTGCTCTGGCTAGAACTTCCAATACTATATTGAATAAGAGTGGTGAGAAAGGGCATCCTTGTCTAATGCCAGATTTCAAAGGGAATGCTTCCAGCTTTTGCCCATTCAGTATGATATTGGCTGTGGGTTTGTCATACATAGCTTTTATTATTTTGAGATATGTTCCATCAATACCTAGTTTATTAAGAGTTTTCAGCATAAAGGGCTGTTGAATATTGTTGAAGGCCTTCTCTGCATCTATTGAGATACTTGCGGTTTTTGCTTTTGGTTCTGTTCATGTGATGGATTACATTTATAGACTTGCATATGTTGAAGCAGCCTTGCATCCCAGGATGAGGCCTACTTGATTCTGATGGATAAGCTTTTTCATGTGCTGTTGCAATCCATTTGCCAGTATTTATTGAAGATTCTCGCATCTATATTCATCATGGATATTGGCCTGAAATTTTCTTTTCTTATTGAGTCTCTGCCTGGTTTTGGTATCAGAGTGATGTTGGTCTCATAAAATGATTTGGGAAGGATTCCCTCTTTTTGGATTGTTTGGCATAGTGTTAGAAGGAGTGGTACCAGCCCCTCTTTGTATGTCTGGTAGAATTTGGCTGTGAACTCATCAGGACCTGGGATTTTTTTTGGTTGGCAGGCTATTAATTGCTGCCTCAACTTCAGCACTTGTTATTGCTCTAATCAGGGTTTCAACTTCTTCCTGGTTTAGGCATAGGAAGGTGCAAGTGTCCAGGAATATATCGATTTCTTCCAGGTTTATTGGTTTATTTGCATAGAGTTATTGGTAGTCATCTCTGAGGGTAGTTTGTATTTCTGTGGAATTGGTGATGATATTCCCTTTATCATTTTTTCTTCCATCTATTTGATTCTTCTCTCTTTTCTTTTTTATCAATCTGCCTAGTGGTCTGTCTATTTTCTTGATCTTTTCAAAAAACCAGCTCCTGGATTTATTGATTTTTTGAAGGGTTTTTTGTGTCTCTATCTGCTTCACTTCTGCTGTGATCTTAGTTATTTCTTGTCTTCTGCTAGCTCTTGAGTTTTTTTGAGCTTGCTCCTCTAGCTCTTTCAATTTTGATGACAGGGTGTCGATTTTAGATCTTTCCTTGCTTCTCATATGGGTATTTATTGCTATAAATTTCCCTCTAGATACTGCTTTAAATGTGTCCCAGAGATTCTGGTATGTTGTGTCTACATTCTCCTTGGTTTCAATGAGCATCTTTATTTCTACCTTCATTTCATTGTTTATCCAGTCAACATTCAAGAGCCAGTTGTTCAGTTTTCATGAAGTTGTGTGGTTTTTAATTAGTTTATTAATCCTGAATTCTAATTTGATTGCACTGTGTTCTGAGAGACTGTTTGTTATGATTTCCATCCTTTTGCATTTGCTGAGGAGTGATTTACCTCCAATTATGTGGTCAATGTGGTGCTAGGAAGAATGTATATTCTGTGGATTTTGGGTGGAGAGTTCTGTAAATGTCTATTAGGTTTGCTTGGTCGAGATCTGAGTTCAAGTCCTGGATATTCTTGTTAATTTTCTGTCTTGTTGATCTAATATTGACAGTGGAGTGTTAAAGTCTCCCACTGTTATTGTGTGGGAATCAAAATCTCTTTGTAGGTCATTAAGAACTTGCTTTACATATCTGAGTGCTCTTGTATTAGGTGCATATATATTTAGAATCATTAGCTCTTCTTGTTGTATTGATCCTTTTACCATTATGTAGTGCCCTTCTTTATCTCTTTTGATCTATGTTGGTGTAAAGTCTATTTTATCAGAGACTAGGATTTCAACTCCTGCTTTTTTTGGTTCTCTATTTGCTTGGTAAATCTTCCTCAATCCCTTTATTTTGAGCCTACGTGTGTCCTTGCATGTGAGATGGTTTTCTTGGATACAGCACACTGATGGTTTTGACTTTTTATCCAATTTGCCAGTCTGTGTCTTTTGATTGAGGCATTTAGCCCATTTACATTTAAGGTTAATATTGTTATGTGTGAATTTAATCCTGCCATTTTGATGCTAGCTGGTTGTTTTGCCCATTAGTTGATGCAGTTTCTTCATTGTGTCAATGCTCATTGCCATTTGGTACGTTTTTGGAGTGGTTGGTACCGGTTGTTCCTTTCTATGTTTAGTGCTTCTTTCAGGAGCTCTTGTAGAGCAGGCCTGGTGGTAAGGAAATCTCTGAGCAATTGCTTGTTTGTAAAGGATTTTATTTCTCCTTCACTTATGAAGCTTAGTTTGGCTGGATATGAAATTCTAGGTTGAAGGTTCTTTTCCTTAAGGGTGTTGAATATTGGCCCCTACTCTCTTCTGGCTTGTAGGGTTTCTGCTGAGAGATCCACTGTGAGTCTGATGGGCTTCCCTTTGTGGGTAACCCAATCTTTTTCTCTGGCTGCCCTTAGCATATTTTCCTTCATTTCAACCCTGGTGAATCTGATGATTATGTGCTTTGGTGTTGGTCTTCTTGAGGAATATCTTTTTGGTGTTCTCTGTATTTCCTGGACTTGCATGTTAGCCTGCCTTGCTAGGTTGGATAAGTTCCCCTGGATAATATCCTGAAGAGTGTTTTCCAGCTTGGATTCATTCTCTCTGTCAAATTCAGGTACACCTATCAAACATAGATTAGGTCCTTTCACATAATCCCATATTTCTTGGAGGCTTTCTTCATTTCTTTTCACTCTTTTTTCTCTATTCTTGCCTTCTCATTTTATTTCATTGAGTTGATCTTCAATCTCTGATATCCTTTCTTCCGCTTGGTCGATTTCACTATTGAAACTTGAGTATGCTTCATGAAGTTCTCCTGTTGTGTCTTTCAGCTCTATCAATTCATTTCTGTTCTCTAAGCAGTTTATTCTCATTAGCATTTCATGAAATCTTTTTTCAAGGCTCTTAGTCTCTTTGCATTGTGTTAGAACATTTTCTTTTAGCTCAGAAAAGTTTTTTATTACCCACTTTCTGAAGCCTGTTCCTGTCAATTCATCAGACTCATTCTCCATCCAGCCTTGTTCCCTTGCTGGTGAGTTGTTGTGATCCCTTGGAAGAGGAGAGGCATTCTGGTTTTGGGTGTTTTCATCCTTTTTCCACTGGTTTCCTCCCATCTTTGTGTATTTATATACCTGTGGTCTTTGTAGTTGGTGACTTTCAGATGGGGTCTCTGAGTAGGTGTCCTTTTTTGTTGGTGATGAAGTTATTTCTTTCTGTTTTTTAGTTTTCCTTCTAACAATCAGGCCCCTCTGCTGTAGGACTGCTGGAGGTCCACTCCAGACCCTGCTTGCCTAGGGATGACCTGCAGCAGCTGCAGAACAGTAAGGGTTTCTGCCAATTTCTTCTGTTATCTTTGTCCCAGAAGGATGCCCTCCAGATGTCAGCCTAAGCTCTCCTTTATGAGGTGTCTCTTTGGATATAGAGGGGTTGGGGAGCTCCTTGAGGAGACAGTCTGTCCTTTATGGGAGCTCAAGTGCTCAGCTGTGAGTTCCATTGTTCTGTTCAGAGCTGCTGGGCAGGTACATTTAAGTCTGCTGTAGCAGAACTCATAACCACCTTTTTTTCCCAGGTGCTCTGTCCTGGGAAGGTGGGGCTTTATTTATAAGTTCCTGACATGCTACTGCTTTTTTTCAGAGATGCCCTGCCCAGCAAGGAGGTAGCCTAGTCACAGTCCGCCAGCAAAGCATTGCTGACCTGCCATGGGCTCTGCCCAGCTGCTGTGTGAACTTCCTTGTGGTTTTGTTTATAGAAGTATAGTTAGAACTTCCTTGGTAATGGCAGTCTGCCTCAGTAATGGCGGACTACCACTGTAACAGCAGATTGCCTCAGTAATGGCAGATCACCTCAGTAGTGGTGAACTGCCTTGGTAATGGCAGACACCCTTCCCCCCACAAAGCTGGACCATCCTGGGTCCAGCTGTGCTTGCTTTGACACTATCAATCCAGAGCATTTCAGATTGCTGGTCTTTGTGGGCACGGGACTTGCCGAGCTAGATCACCTGGCTCCCTGGTTTCAGCCCCCTTTTTTCAGTTGAATGGGCGACTCTGCCTCCCAGGTGTTCCAGGTGCCAGTTGAAATCACCACCCAGATTTGTGTGAGTTTTTGTGTGGAGACCCACCGCGCCAGCTGAAACAGCTGTGCTGGAAACTCATGGTAATTTTCCACTGGGGAATCTCCTGGTCTGTGGGCAGTAAAAACTCATTTGGAAATGCGGGGATCACCCAACCTCTGCGTTCTCACTGGGAACTGCACTCCAGAGCTGTTCCTATTTGGCCATCTTGGATCCTCCCCCCAACTTTAGTTTATATACATTGCAAACAATTTCTCCTATTATGTTGCTTATTATAAAGAAGCTTTTAATGACAGTGGAGCAATTTGGAAATCAAATTTATCAATCTTTATCACTCTTTTGTGCCATGATTAATAAGGTTTAAGTTATTCTAAGTTGTAAACACAGTCATATGTTTTCTATTATTACTTTTATAGTTCAGGATTTTGAATAAAAATCCTTATCGCACATAGAATCTTCATGAACAGCATGCACTAGACATATAACCTGACTTCTTTCCCAATTAATAACCAGTTTCCTCATAACTACTTATTGAATACTTTATATTTTTTTCCACTGATTTGAAATGCCAACTTTGCCATATAAATATGTCTGGGACATTTCTACTGTTTTATTCTATCACCCTAATCCATTACATTTCTAAAAAACCAATTAACATCTCAAAACAAGCAGGAAAACACTGGCTAAAATTCAAAACCCATTTGTTTAGAAAACAATCTTAAATTAGTATTAGAATTATCTCTTATTCTGCATCATTCATAGTAGTTCCCCTTCATTGAACTCAAACTGACACAATGGTTTTAATTATGGTGTACTTCCTGGGATAATCCAGTTGAACAGTGTATATTAGACTCTATCATGAGATACGTAAGGAGCCAATTAACACTGGAGCACATATTAAAAAGAGCAGCAGAATAAGGGAGACCAATTAATAAGAAGCTATTGTTTCTGTTTTACAGATGAGAAAGCTGAGACTCAGAGAAGTTATGTAACTTGCTAAAGTCATACTGTTAAGAGGGTGGCAGAGCACGTATTTAGACGTTAGCAGTTGGACTCCACATCCTATGTACTTAACCACTACTAATGTGGCTTCCAAATGGAATGAAATTACACACTCCTGAGTCCAGATTACTATTTTAGATAATCCTACAGTTTTTATTAAAAATATGTCTGTTTACCTATACTTTCCTACTTAGCTTTATAGGAACAATCAAGTAATTTCTGAATGACTACAATTTTAAATGTCATAGAACTTTATACATGTATTCTGAGACATAAATAAAAGAACAAATTAATAATATAATGAAGAAAATTATTCCACTTCCAATATTAAGCAGATTATCCACCTACAATGATGTTACAATTAATTACAAAGTAATATTTTTATATAATGATTAGCACATATCTAATATCTATGAAATAATAACCTTGTCTTACAACAACTGAGATACTAACGCTACCCATAAGCATGGCATATGATTTTCTTAAAAATACAAACTGTAAAGGAAAACTAAAGGTGGAAAGTGTTAGGCTTTCTTGAATCATACTCAGTTTTGGAGTGTTCTCAAGGTTCTACAACATCTACAGCAAAAAAGAGGAGGAGCAAAACAACAATATATAATTAGATTCTGTGTGATTGGATGGTAAAAAGATATAAATGTCTTTCAACTATAAATTCCTAAAGAGGAAAGGATGCAGCTGAAGGAAGCTCCAGAAAATATAGTTCTGGTATCGAATTGTGTCCTATAATCTTTGTTTTAACCTCCATTTGTAATAGAGAGAATTATGGATACATTTTAAATATAATCAATATGATCAGGTTCAATGGCTTCTGGAAGAAGGTAAGGGTTTTCATAATACTAAGAAGCCATTTTAGTGCCCCAAATAAGTGTCTAGATTTGCACAAATCAAAATTAGCCTATAGTCTCTAGTCTACTCAGGCAATCGTGATACCATAATGAAGGCATCTGAGGAATCAGATGGTCAATGCTTAATGTACAATTCTTTTATTTATTTATTTATTTATTTTGTCTGAGATGGAGTCTCATTATTCTGTCACCCAGGGTGGAGTGCAGTGGGTCAATCTTGGCTCACTGTAACCTCCACTTCCCCAGTTCAAGCAGTTATTGTGCCTCAGCCTCCTTAGTAGCTGGGATTACAGGCACACATCACCACGCCTGGCTAATTTTTTTTTTTTTTTT
>NW_016107391.1:11289934-11318680 GCF_001604975.1 Cebus imitator | reverse complement strand
TTCTCCTGCCTCAGCCTCCTGAGTAGCTGGGATTACAGGCACGTGCCACCATGCCCAGCTAATTTTTTGTAGTTTTAGTAGAGACGGGGTTTCACCATGTTGGCCAGGCTGGTCTCCAACTCCTGACCTCAAGTAACCTACCTACCTTGGCCTCCCAAATGCTGGACTTACAGGCATGAGCCACTGTGCCCAGCCTTAATGCACAATCCTTGAGTACTGCCATGATCAGAACATGAAGTGTAGTCATCAGAATTATCTTTTAAACATAAGAAAAGATTGGAAGATAGTCAAAATCTTCAAATAATTTAAAAACATGGTAAAAATGTGAATGCCTTGGGTGGTGGGAGCAACCAAGACCTTCTCAACTATGCCAATGATTCTTCATATAAAAATTCTGTTGGTTTCCATGAAAAATATAAATACTAATATTCCCATTTTAGTAATGAAGGACCCAAAAGCTCAAATGACCTACTTAAGGTCAGGCAATGAGTCAAAACTAGAAATAGATACTATGTCTGCCAGCACTGCTCCTTAAATGAAGAAACTAACATGTCATTTTGAGTTCATTGAAGCTTTGCTACCATAAAAATTTTTTTAAAAAGTCAATGAGTATGATTTCACAAAAAGACAATGTATATTTTTTATAGTATGTATAGATTTATCTTCTCACATTTTAACTTCAAGGAATATGGCCTTAATTTCAGTTGGAAGGTTTTTCTGAAAGCAGCAGCAACAATTTTCCACCAGGGCAAGTAAATATGCCACGGAGTCACCATTCATCTCAGTCATTCTTTTCCACAGTAAGTGGACATGAAAGAACTGAATGAACATTAAACAAAGCTTGCCATATTCAGTAAATCTCTCCAGGACCTTGAAGACAGATTGAAATGAAGTACTGTCCAGATTCATTTTATGCATTGACCAACATAAAATAATTAAACACCAAAATTCCAGAAGGCCAATAGGCCATTATTAACAGATCTGTAGAAACAGAGAGGGAAATATTTGGTTATGGAGACTGGACTTAACTGCAGAGTAAATTAGTTGTGAGTACTGGAGGAAAATCTTTCAAAGAGCCCTTCATTCAGCTCAAAAGTTTATTCTTCTTTGTAAAAAGGTGGGTGAGTCCATCCTGCTCCACAGAAGGGAGCATTTTGTCATAGTTGGGCATCAGTAGTCATAACTGTAGCATTGCACAATCTGAGCAAGAGCTAATGAAAATAGAAATAAGTAGATCTGTAGATGTAAACCTGATAAAGATTCTGTGCCTGAATATTGAACTTTAAGAAATTACTAGTATAAAGGGAAAAAATTCTTCCAAAAATGAGAGGTACCAACTGTGACAAACACAAAATTAGGGTACACCTTGGCTCATAGCAATGCCAACGCCACCATATTTGTGCTGTTCCACTACCCTATTGCTCATTACTGGTGAAAGTAGAGGTAAAAAACCTAGAAAAAAGTCCGAAGCATCCGTGCCTTTCTCTTGAGAATGTGCAGTTCAAACAGAAAGACATGGGGCCCCCTAGGGACATGGGCTGACTCAAAAAAAAGCAGCACCCTAACATTGGCTCCACGAATTCCAGTTACTATGGTCTCAGACTCAGCCTTTGCCCGTGCCTCCCAAAACCGTAACTGCTTGGCTTGGGGCTTGCTTGATTTCTGTTTGTGTTTGGTTGTCTTTTTTATTTATTTATTTATTTTTCAGTTTGTGTGTAGTTACATCCATTTTATGCTTGAATTACCCAGAGTCATTTTTTTCTATTGATTGCAATAAAGCAAGCCTTGTCCAATATATCTGTATGGTATAAATGTCATGGAATGATGTGAGATATGAATGAGTGTGAGCCACAGAAAAGAATGAGCAAATGATACTAAATGAAATACCCCCCCTCCAACCACAAAGTCCCAAACAGAAGTAGGAAATATACATTAGTCTTCCTCACTCCTAATTAGGAGATAGTTGGTAATGGACCCAAAGGCACAAAGAAGATATATTTATATGTGGTCTTTTGTGTTTGTGCTTAAGTTAATGATTTACAAATTTTATGTGCTTTATACTACAGTTTGGGTCTAGTTCTTCTCAAAGAGTTAATCAAATTTATCCTTCAATGCTTAGATAGTCTAGATCAAAATGATGCCTAAAAAAGACATTGCTATTTGGAGTGTCTACAGTAATGCAGATAATACAGATGTAAAATAAATTAGGTGAGTCTAATGAAGATCATTGGTGAGAAAACACAATGAAATAAGATTGTGCCTTTATTTCAAAACACTCTAAACAGATGGAGTTATCTTTAAGACAAGTGATATGGGCACCCCAAGAGGGCAGTGATCTAGTGAATATATATTTGCTAGGGAGTTTTCTTAGACATGTATACCAATTCAATGTATATTATTCTAGCAAAATACATTTTCAAAACTTACCTTAAGTTTTGAAGGTAAGTCACAAGGATATCAGCCATTCTGTGCAATAGTACTTTCCATACATTGTGTGGTAAAAGCCAACTATTTCATTGCAATACACAGAATAAAAGTAGAATCAGATTCTTGGAATCCATTGGAAAAATAGTATTAGCACCTTGAAACTGGAATTCATCAAAATTTATATTTAAGAACCATCTGGAGTTTTTTATCAGATCTTATATATATTTGTTTTCAAATGAGCTTTTCAATATAATTGCTGAAATATATGGAATATAACTATAGAGGCTTGCCACTTCTCTATGGTTTTTTATTCTGTAACATAGTTAGAATTAATTGTCTTGGGTCCTAATTTTGTTTAACTCATATTCTGAATTATTGACATTGCTAAAGTACGCTTATTGTTCAATTTGGAGAATCTTAATTAAAAATATTTCATTACAATAAAGCTTTAATACATAATGTCCATGATGATTTTTAATAACCTTGTTAAGTCCAGAAAAGATTAGAAAAGATCTGTAACTGTTTAATTCAACCCAATAGAGATATTATATTTTGTTTATTGCTAAAATTTTATTTCTTGACAAGATGAAGAATTAGAAAATAACTTTTATCTCGCTAATTGTTTAGTGAAATAAATAATATTTCATTTCATTTTTTTGGAAAACTTTGTATAATACTACATTACCAAATCATATTTATAAAAACCAAAATGTTGTAACACTCTGTGAAATGTGGGATGTGACGGGCATATTGTTTATTTATGATCTCATGAATGGAAATGCATTTGATAACAGGCATAGTTATTGTTCAAAGATTAATGAGGGAAGTTAAAAATAAAGCCCAACAGGTTTCTTTCTTCTGACATTTTAATGTAAAAAAAGCAGAGAACACAGATGGGACACTATTGTGTACTTTTTTACCCAAAGATGATGTAGTCATTACTCATGACATTTAACAAATTAAAATTTTAATAATTTACATAATAACCATATTCAGATTTTTCAAAGATCTTTCACATACATCTCATACTGGATACTAAGAAATAAACAATGACTTTCAATAAGTAGTATTTCCAATTTAAAATGAGGAATTTGAAGTTTAAATTATATAATGTTCTTACCCAAGACTGGTCACAGCTGAGATACATACCTTTGTTTTCTGGCTCTAAAATTCTATTTTCTTCACTATGTCACATATAGTGTTGCCACAGACAAAAACCATTTTTTTAATTATCCTTTTGTAATTTCATTCCAAATCTATTTATGAGCTGTGAAAGAAGGCTATCTCATTACTATATACCAAAGGTCTCAGATTTTTTGTGACAAGCAACTATTTTTCATTTCCAAGAAAACTTCACATTATAAAGACAGTTATACTATTAGTGACAGAAAAAAATCCGCAGTTGTAGGGAAAGGTAATTCACTCTTTTCAACTAGTGATCCAGTCATTAATTCAATGAGCATTTATTTTTTGCCTACTCTGAACATATAATGAACATTACATGAACACTTTGCATATAATGGTGAGAATTTAGTAGTGAACAGGACAAAATTATCTCACCAAGCTTACAATGAATGCAATAGCAGAGTGAAACAAAAATAAGCAATTAAATAAATTCTGATAAGTAATCTGATTCTGATATTAAATTTTGATAAGTAATGCTGTTTCTAGAAGATAATATTGGAAACGTTTTCAAACTATGGATAGAATAACTGTGCTGTTGTCCCAGCCATATAAAGTATAAGAAGAGAACAGAGTGTCTATTCACATAGACACTGAAGCTGCACTCCTTGGACTTCAATATCTTAATTCTTAACTGGGTGACTCTGGAGAAGTTGCTTAATTTTACAAAACCTCCATGTCTTCTCATAAAAATGGGGATACCTCAAAAGCCTAACCAAGTGGCGAATGCATTGAGAGGAAATCAATGGATTCAGAAAGAGCCCCAAAATTCCTCTGCAGGTAATGGGGAAGAACCAGCAAGCTCAGAGTTGCCTGGTCCTCCAGCCATCGTAGAGTGTAGTTGCTTAGCCAACAGAAGTTGAAAGTGGAAGTTCTGTCCTCTCTCACAGAAAGATAATGCAAAGTGTTGCAGAGGAATGACAAAAAGAAAAGGGAAAAAGACTCACTGGATGTCAGAAAGAGTTGAGGAAATTTGGCAACCACTGAACCATAAAGGATTCAATAGATTAAGGAGAAAGACATTTAGAAAACTTCTACTGTGTTTAATTAGCTGTACTCCTGTTAATATTCATCTCTGAGAGATCTAAGTAAAAGTTGGGTGTTGTGTTTAATTACATTTGTTAGCTAGACCATGTTTCTTTAAAGGTTACACTATGTAGAAACTGAACCACACTGGATTATACAAGTTGGTGATACACACGGGTTGATGTTATAAAATGATTAGCATAGTGCTTCTCACAAAGTAAGCACTCAAAAATTAAATATTGTTGTCATTATTCACAATGTATTCTAAATTTGCAAAACTTAGAAACCCCTATTTTTATTATTTTTGTCTCATCCAAATCAAATTTTAATTTGAAGAAACCTATACAAGATGTGCAGAAAAGACCAGAATCCAGTATTTAATACATTGAAGAGAAAAAGAAGACAGAATAAATTATCTGAACAAATTCTAAGAAAAGCTACAACACCTGAATATTGAAGCTCTTTGCTTTCTATAGATAAAGCAAAGAGAAAAAAGTAAGTGGCTTGCATGGGTCTAATTGTCTAATAAAACAAAACAAATGTATAGGAGAGTAAATGTATTTACCTGGGTTTGAATGCTGAAGAAATTAGTCACAAGTCCTTCTTTACATAAGAGGGACTAAACAACATAATGTATAACATCCTTGACAAAAGTTCTACTTGCAAAAAAAGTGTAGAGATGCCTCACATATAGCCATTTATCATTATCTCTTTTTTTGAAAGCTTTAAGAGCATAATTGGTTTTCTGCAAAGGCAATTCCACTGGAATATAACTTTCTGGTGATTTGCCTCCTCACTGAGATACATCCTGGGAACATTTGGCCAGTGAGCCTAAACGAGACCTACTGATTCAGAATCTCCAGGATTGAGGCCCGGTATTGCATATTTTTAGAATTCCCAAGATGACTCTAACTACCAAACTGTATCGGTGAGACTTCTAGTGGTTCCCCTCAGATCCATTCTCCCCTTTCCACTTATAGGAATAGAATCCTTGATTTCTTCTGCACACCTGGCTACCCAGAATAAGAACTAAATTTCTCAGCCCTGTCTTTTGTTGCATATCACCACGTGACTATATTTTTTGCAACGGACTGTAATAAAGAGTGATGTCTACCCTTTCTGAAGTTGTCTTTATAGAAGAGGCCATGCCACTTCATTCCTCTTTCATCCTGCTGCTGCTTGACTGATGGTATAAAACCTAGACCTCTGTCATTTACCATGAGGAAGGGAATCATAGGCAGGGAAAATAGAGAGAAAATAATGAATGGCACCTAGTCTCTGGACAAGATCATCCAGATTCTCATGAACATTCCTAGATTGTAAAAGTAGGATCACATTCTTCACATAAAGAGGATGCTTCTCTGGTCAGCCAGAAGAGGTAGTGACCATTTTATTTAAAATCTTTGTACATAACCTTACAAAGGGGAATGTTAGCACCCATCCCTGACTTAGAATTTTAAATACAAGAATATCCTCTATTAGAAAATTCTTACTATTTGAACTCTCATAGTATATTTTTATGAAAGTTGTGGAAGTGTATTAAAAGGTTCAGATCAAGGTTGACATGAGGGGACTTGACCCCAGACTATGTTTTGCTATTGAACCAAATAGAATAGGAGCCCAAAATGCAATAAATGTCAAGAGAAATTTTAAACCACATTTTAGCAATTTACTATTCAGTAAAGGGCAGATTAAAATTTAAAATTAGTCTTTCTCTTTTTCCTCTCTCTCTCTCTCTCTCCCCCTCCCTCTCTCTCTCCCCCTCCCTCCCTCCCTTCTTCCCTCCCTTCCTCCTCCCCCTCCCTCTCTCTCTCTCCTTCTGCCTCTTTCCCTCCCCCCTCTCTGTATTAATTCATGACTCTCACAATTTATAAAGAAAAAAGCCAACACTTACAGAATATATTTAAAAGAATACTTGGAAAATCTTGTCTCACTAGCCTAGGAGAAATCTTGGCTATTTTCTACAGGATAATACTGCCTTCATATGTAAATGAATGGATTTAATATGAGAAAATTATGCCTCAAAATATGGCCATTCCATTTCTAAGATGTAATTTATATTAGTTACATGTGGAAGGAGAAAAGTTTGGGTTATTTTTCATAATTGTTTCAGTCCTGAGAAATTTAACGTGTGTTTTACTTTCTAATACTTCTATGAATAGAAGAGATATCCCAAATTAGAACAAAAAGTCATTACTGGATGTCAGCATTGTCAATTCTTTTAGGTATGAATGAGGGAGGTTGGATAGCAGCGAAGATTGGACCTCAATATATTTCTTTCTAGCACTAACATTCATGATTCCATGATTCAACAGAAAGTATAAATTCTAATGTTTATTTTCAATGCAAAACAGATGAACAAAAAATAGTCTCATGACGTCTCACCAGCCATCATTAAGCTGAATCTTGCACATGGGAAGAACAGGTAGTTGCTTAGCCTCCAAGCCTATCACAAAATTAGGAGTTAAACTGATGCACAGTAATTGAACTCATTGCAGTTCCTTGGTAGGACAAAAAATGGACCTCTCCAGCATCTGGAAGGCCAAGTATACAGCACACAACATGGTATCTACAAAGACTTTTGATATTCACAATGAAAACCAAGTTAATTTTCAGGCCTTATGGCAGTTCCCACTTAGAATTATTTTTGGTCTGATGTCCTCTAATATATAAGCCTAAAAGTATTTTATAAATTGCTTTTTTGTAAACTTACAAGGAAATAATTTTAAGTGTCAAAGTTGTATATGTGATTTAGCTTACATATTTGAGAAAAACATAGTTATTTCATTCAAGGACTTTCCTTTTTTGTTTTATAATAAAATTTTAACTTTACTTATGAACTCTCCAAAGCAACATTTAACAATTTCTGTTTTCGTGGATTTTTTTTTTTTTTTTTTTGGCCACTCAAGTTTTTCTTTGGCAGGTAGAAGTGAAAACTTTATATCCTATTAAATACTTAAATAGCTAGCAAATTGGTGTGGAGAGAGGTGAAATGAAAAAGAAAGCCCAGTTCCAGGGACTCTGCTATATAAGTTTCCTACATCTAGAATAAGGACAAAATAGGAAATGCATTTGAAATTGACTGTCAAGTTTCAGAAAGTGTGGTAGAGATAGATGTAGTGTAACTCATTTAATATTTACTCAAAAGGAAAAGTCAAATAATGTTTTTTCAGATTCATTTGTAATTTTACAAATCATTCAAAATAATTTACCATTAATCCCACTACAACAGAGAGCTTTTATTTTTTCCGTGAAACACTGTCAATTGCTTTGGCATTGGTAGCTCTCACTGTGCAAAAAGAAAAGAAATAGTCTTGGAAATGGAGTACCTGTAAAGCCAATCCCAGAGCTACTGGAAATAACTGAGGGTCCACAGGGAACATGCTCACTAAGCTTGACTCCAACAACTCATTAAACAGTTGCCTGACTGATGATTTGATCTACTCTCTAAAATCTATTAATTCTTTCTCAGACTCACTTTCCAATCCTACTTTCTCTAGATGCCCAGCTTTAGCATTTTCATACTTGAAATGTTTCTTGCATGGTCTCTTACAATGTCTCTTGGGTAGTCTTACAAAAACAGTAAAGTTAATCCAGAATGTTTAGCCTAATTTCTTTGAGCAACTAGAAGCAAGCAGAATTACTTTACTGTGCTTGGTTTGTAATGCCTAGAAAAGATAGCTAAGGCAGAACCTGACATTTAATTAGTGAAAAATGTCACTTTAAGCATAAACACAGCCCATGGAGTACTGACCCAGAACCTAGGCAGATGGACTTCTACCCCTATTTTGCCACTCCTTCATTAGTGCTCAGAAAAAATCACTTTATTTATTTAGGCTTAAGCCTCCCAATTTGGAAAAAAATACTAAAACAAATATTTCTTAAAGTTGCCTCTAATATAAAATTCTACAAAATAAAAGTAGTTTATTAATGATCAGAAGTGCTTGTGTGTTTATCAAATAGCTTGATTTTGATGCCTCATCAATAAAATTAATCCTACTACACTAAAAAAAGCACTTGGATATTCACATGCTGTAGTGTGAACATTCTTTGCTACCTCGTCAGTGGGGCTCAGGAGTTCACCCTAACCTTTTTCATGACTCTAACACCTAAATGTTCTTGAATATAAGGTCTTGTAAACTTCTTCCCAAAAAGAAATATTTTGATGAATGGGCTTGACCTTCTCAAGATCCCAGCATATTTCAAAATTTCAAAATAGGTAATAAACATTAATATATTACCTCATTAAGAAAGTAATGTTTGCTATGAGAAATTGTGAAAAATAAAAAACTAGCAAGTGAGAGCAGTGTTTTACAATTTTATTACTCAGAGATAGTATTTGTTATTGTTTACCCCCTCATAATCTTGTGGATGTGTACAAATTAATTGTGATTTCTGGTTGTATTAGTCTGTTTTCACATTGCTATAAAGTTACTACTCACGACTAGGTAATTTACAAAGAAAAGTGTTTTAATTGACTCACAGTCAGGCATAGCTTGGGAGGCCTCAGGAAACTTAAAACCATGGCAGAAGGTGAAACAGGCACCTTCTTCACAAGGCAGTAGGAGAGAGAAGAGAAAGTGAAGGAGGAACAGCCCTTTACAAAACCATCAACTCACTCCCTATCATGAGAACAGCATGGGGGAAACCACCCCCATGATTCAATCACCTCCTGCCAAGTCCCTCCCTTGACATGTGGGGATTACAATTCAAGATGAGATTTGAGTGGGGACACAGAGCCAAACCATAGCATTCCACCCATGGAGGGGCTGCTGTGAAGGTCTCTGACATGCACTGGAGACATTTTCTCCATTGTCTTGGCGATTAACATTCGGCTCCTCATTATTTATGCAAATTTCTGTAGCTGGCTTGAAAATGAGGTTTTCTTTTCTACTGCATAGTCACACTGCAAATTTTCCAAACATTTATATTCTGCTTCCCTTTTAAACATGTTTCAATTTCAGATCATCTCTCTCTGAAGTTTCAAGTTTCATAGATTTCTAGAGCAGGGGCAAAATGCCACTTATAAAACAACCTTATGAAAACTCATTCCTTATCATGAGAACAGCATGGGGGAAAATATACTCCCATGGTCCAATCACCTCTCCCCATAGCATTCCACCCATAGCATTCCACCCATATTCCCTCCCAAATCTCATGTCCTCACATTTCAAAACACACCATACCTTCCCAACAGTTTCCCAAAGTCTTAACACATTCCAGCATTAATCCAAAAGTTCAAATCTAGCGTCTCATCTAAGAAAAGACAAGTCCTTTCTGCCTTGTAATATCAAAAGCATGTTAATTACTTCCAAGATAAAAAGGAGATGCAGACATTGAATAAATGCTTCCATTCCAAAAGGGAATGAAAAGACCCTCTTTTGACATGTGGGGATTACAATTTAAGGTGAGATTTGGATGGGGACACAGAGCCAAACCATATTATTGGCATATTCAAAATGTTGTAATACTGATTATAAATGTCAGGTTTCTTTATTATAAGAATAATATAGACACACTGTATATTGCTTAAAAAGCAAGGGGAAAATTCAAAGAAGAAAATAAAAACATCTAAAATCTTAAGAAGATAAACAAATGTGTGTAGAGGAATAGGAAAATATCTAGAAAGGGGTTCATTATGATGATCATATTTAGCCATTGGCATCCTGATCCCATGCATTGATTATTGTATGTGAGGAGGGATCATGATCATCATCATGGGCCCGCAGATGAGACAGCTCAGCTACACAGAGCTACATTCCAGATGTTTGTAGAACTCAAGTCATATTTAAGCATTTATTTTAAAAATTCATGTCTCCTGTTTATACTTAGCCCTATATTCACTTTTGCACAACTGAATATTTGTAATTCTATTCCATGTTTGGCATTCAGCTGCAAAGCAATAAAAACACAGGACACACACACAAAAAGACAGATATTGGACATATTGGCCTCTTTTTAACCATTGTATGTCTGTATGCATATAGTTTACAAATGCATATTATGCTCCATATAATGACCCAAGATGGGGTTTTGGAGCTGAGGCTTCTAGAAGGGCTGTAACTTCAGCCTTATAAACTAATACCATTTGCAATTTATAGGAAGACGAGTAAAGAAAGTTCCAAACTGATGGATAATTTGTTCTCTCAGTATTCATGTCCACACCTATGTCAGCATTTTGACTAGCACTTGTTTCAGCAATTCTAAAACCAACCACACATTTGGCACCTCCCTAGAAGAACTGATGGATGTCAGTGTATATTTGCACTTATGGCAAAGATTTTTTAGAACAACATAGCAAGGCTACACAGCCAGATCGACAAGGGATAGAACACAGCAGACAGAGTCTGGTGGCATTCACATGAAAGCTTCCTATGGTCTCCCAGAAAGAGCCACACAGAGGTCACTGCCCCTCCAACACAAAATATAGCAACACATGTATAATGTTTATGCCAGTAATGCCATTGTAGGACTCAGATCTCAAGATTTTTATGGGGGACTGGTCAGGTAGGCACTCTCTGCATAGCCACAACTACTAAAATTCTAGACTCCCAGATTGAAAGCAGGTAAGTGGTCACCCTAAATCTTATTGTCTAGGCAAACTTGTAGAGAGGCCTTAGCACAGTGAACATTTCAAGGTCAAGTTCCCAGATGCCAATTCTGCCTTTTGCTGGCAGTTTTTTTGATCTCTTTAAAATTTCATTTTCTCACTCATTAATTGGGTGATATAACAAGGAATATAGTTGTGAAACCCCAGTCCTCATGGAGCACCTAGTACAATGCCCAACACATAGCATCCTATGCTAGCTATTATCATTATAGAGTTGAACAAAATTATATTAAATAATAGTTTTAATAAAACAATGTTGCAATACACTTATATGAGTTTTAAAGATACTGAAATGTGCAAGCTCCTTTGGTAATAAAAATAGGTATTATGTTGATTTATCCAAATCTATTTGTCTGCAGTTTTAGTGAGGTTTTTTGGAAGGAGGTACTTTATTTAACAAAGACCCTATAATGGTATCCCCACTATTTGAAGGGTAGAAACATTATGAGCAAGCATTGGAAATTAGCAACATAGGTTAGTGATTTAAATGATCCTCACGCTTTCAAGAGATTTCATTTGAATCGTGGTAGGAAGGTTTGCTTTTCCTAACACTGGGAAAGTAAAAGCAGCAGAATAAAAATGAGCTGAGTAGTACTGTAAGGTCAGACTGCACCCCTGTACCCATTGGTGTCATAAATGAGAAAACATGTCTTTTGCTTATTGAATACTTTAATGTCTCAGTTAATAGCTTTATGCTTTTATTTCATTTAACCCTCATAATAACCATATCAATAAGGTATCATTATCTGTACAAATGAGAGAACCGTGACCCAGAAAATCTAGGTAACATGTCCAAGGTAGTCCCAGTAAGAGCAGGTCTAGGAATTCAAACCTGGAAATGTCCAGATCTGGCCAAGAATCTTCACCATTTTGCCATACTACTTCTCTGGACCTAAAAGAGCTTTGCATATCCAAAAGTTCAGCATAATCAAAAGCTAATCATTCTTTCACATTGCCTTTACTTGATACAAAACATTCAAACTGCTGGATATAGAGGAAACCAGATTTATATTAACCTAGAATGTTAAGAATTATTCAAAGGTTATTTAATTATAATTCTGCTTTTCAATTGGTTTCCCCAAAAATAACTCCATACAGATGTGAGATTTTTTAATGCCCTTGCTGCAGCTACTTTTATATAAAATATTTTAGAGGTAATCTATTAGGAAGCAAAAATTTTCAACAAACAAAAAATATAACACACTTTGCATCTGGAAACCCAGAAAGACCATTTTATCTAGACTTCCTTTTTCTAGAGAAGTATATTCTTTGCATTGTTCTCTCCAAAAATGTTGCCTTGATGCTACTATGTTCAAGGTGCACAACAGAAACACACACACACACACACACACACACACACACACACACAGAGTTTAAAAAGAAAGAATGCAGGAAATTCAAAGCAGCATAGTCAAAAGCCCCAGGGAACTTTCAGTAAGCCAACACATTCCATGACTAGATTTCTTGGTTTTAACAGGAGCAAATGCACAGGACTTAAACCCCTGAGATCAGTGTCTCCATTTCAAGGCCCCTTGTGTAATGTAGAAAAACATCACCCTGTTTTAAACAATGAAGAAGGAAAAGCAGAACTTAGCATGTGAGGTGTGGAATAACAGCAACCAGAGAATCTCTTCTCAAAAAATTAAAAACAGGAGCATAAACCAGGCAGAGAAGTTACAATCTCATAAAACTACAATAGTACAGCTGGTCTGTGACTTCAAGAAGCTAAACTAATTTCTGACTTAAGGAAAGTATTGACATATTTCTCAAGCTCTGCACTACACATAGGAACCCAGGAGAGCTGAACCACGACAAATGTTCCAGAAGCTACTAGTTTTAAACAAAAGCATCCTAAGAGGCTCCAGGAAGATTTTGAAACAATTTTTAAAGTGATTAAGTGCTATCAACATTACATCACAGAAAAATTTGGGGGAAAAAGCCACTAACGTGGTCTTTCCCCTTACTGTGTTGCTCACTTTTGATTTCTCTTTAGATTATCACCAAATAGTTCTTTCTAATTAGTGAGAGAGTGCAGGCCTCAAGCAGAAATCCCAATACGTTTGGACCATGTATTAGTTCATTTTCATGCTGCTGATAAAGAGGTTTAATTGGACTTACAGAGACACATGGCTGGGGAGGCCCCAGAATCATGGCAAGAGGCAAAAGGTACTTCTTATTTGGCAGCAGCAAGAGGAGAATGTGGAAGAAGCAAAGTGGAAACCCCTGATACGTCCATCTGATCTCATGAGGCTTACTCAGTAACACAAGAATAGCACAGGAAAGACCGGCTCCTGTGCTTCAATTACCTCCCCCTGGGTCCCTTCCACAACAGGTGAGAATTCTGGGATATACAATTCAAGTTGAGATTTGGGAGGGGACACAGCCAAACCATATTGGACAAAGAGGAAAAATAGAATATCAGATAGAAATAGAAATATAGACATACACATAGCTAACACATTCTTTATTACAGTTGAAAGTAAGAACATACTTTGTGTAATATTTATTTTCCTTCAGAGAAAACTATATTTAATTTTAAATCCATATCACTGCTATAATCTTTTTTTAACCCTGCCCAAAAGCAAGAACTGTGCTTACCTATACCCTTAGGCAATCAGCCACTGTCAGATGTATAGAAATATCCAGACACATGGGAAAACAGCCAAAATGAAGAAGCCTTCAGATGAGAGCCACGAGAGGAGCAATCTCATAGGGTTTAACATCTGCCTTCTACCACAAATGAATTTGATGTTTCTTGGTGATCATATTCAGGGTGACTATAGGTTCTAGGATGCTCCAGACCTATTATCGTGGCCCCTTATTACTCTTAAAACTACTCCAGTTCAGATATAGTGTCTTAACAATAGTGATACTTTAGAAATTGCTATGATGACATATATTATATCCACAGAGAAATATGAATATATATACCCACTATTGCCATCTACAAACCCTTTCTAAACAAAGATTTGAAACCAAGTAGTGCCTGTCTTCTCATAGAAATCCAATGGCATTTTAAGTGACATCAATAAGAATTGACTCTAGTCTGGGTGTGGTGGCTCATGCCTGTAATCCCAGCACTTTGGGAGGCTAAGGCAGGCAGATCACCTGAGGTCAGGAGTTTGAGACCAGCCTGACCAAAATGGTAAAACTCCACGTCTACTAAAAATAAAAAATTAGCTGGGATGGTGGCCTATAGTCCCAGCTACTCAGGAGGCTGAGGCACAAGAAGTGCTTGAACCCAGGAGGCAGAGGTTGCAGTGAGCTGAGATCATGCCACTGCACTCCAGCCTGTGACAGAGAGAGACTCCATCTCAAAAAAAAAAGAAAAAAAAAAAAAAAAGAACTGACTCTGTTGGTTTAATGCTATTATTTATTTGTCTTATGAGTTTTGTTAGTCTAATTCCTTCTGGATCACAGTAGTTTTGCTGTTCAGAAACTGTCGTAAAGCAGCATTGATATTTACTTCCTGCCAATCAATGCTTCTCACGCCAATCTTTAAAAAGCCAGTAATTACATTGGCTAGTATGTCAAGTGATTCAAAAAAAACAAATACGGTTTCATTTTAGTTCTGTTTTCTCTTTTGAAGTTGTATTCAACATACCAGAATTTTTTATTAACACTGTAATTCTCATTATATTATTTTATCAATTTTCAAAGGAACATAAGTAATAGGGAATATAAGAAAAAATTCAGCCTCCATAAGGCAGAAGAATAGAAGTAGCTAAGATTTTTTGAATGCTTATTAAATCCTAGGAAATTTTCTATGTCATTTATGCATTAACACTCCTCCCTGTGGGATGACATCAGCAATATGGCACAATAGGAAGCTCCAAACCATTCTTCCCCCCTACAGGCAATGATTCAACAACAATACATGAACTAGATCCCTCTATGAAAAATACAGAAACTAGATCAGATGCTCCTGCACCCTGAGAAAGCATGAAACCAGTCACATTGACCAACAGGAAAATCTGTGGCACTCACTCACCAGAGCCCATATTCCCAGAATAGCCCAGAGTGATCATGTGGTAATCCCCAACTCCCAGCTTCTTCCTGGAGAGCGAAAGAGAAGACTGGAGCATAGGCTTAATATTCAGATGTTTTGTGGGACTACCCAAGGGACTGGTTTCTGTCTTACATGAATATAAGCATGGACAACAAATGGCACCAAGTTGGGAGCCACTAAGAACAAAGATGGTAAGAATTATCACACACTCACTCGCCATTCTCCCCTACCCCCGGTTCAGCACAGCACAAGTGGGAGAAAACTCCCAACTCCTGACTTCTTGCTGGGGAGGAAAAGAGTTGCTGTCTCTACATTTCCAGCTTTTCAGAGGGCTGCCTGAGGGCCTGGTTTCTGTTTTATTCATTTTGGGTACTTGTGGGATGCAGCATATTTTAGATGCCTGGGAATCACTGAGAACAAAACAGAACTGAATAGCTTACTGCTACCCTAAGGACCTATGGTGCAGAAGACAGAGGCTAATGTATCTTGGTGGCTTTTCTCTCAGGGAAAGGAATGTGTCCAATGATCCAGCTTCTCCAGCATCTGCCTAATAAATGGATTTCTGCTTAACCTGGCTCAGAGTGCTATTGGCGCCACTGAGAACAAAACCTGAGCGGCCAATGGCAGCTTCAGAGAACCTGCAGTACTCCAGACAAACACCAGAGGGAGGAAGAGATAATGAGCTTCAGAAAAAGGAAAGGAAATTGGGAATTTACATGTACAAATCCAGAGAAGACACATCACCAAAAAACTTTGAGAGGTCACCTGAATCACTAGCTGGGATGATTTGTGAAGGTCTCCGTATGAAGCAGGTAAGGACTGGGAGAGGTAGCTGTTTTTCAAATGCGTGCATCCAAACACAAAATAAGGCATCTGAAGACAGAGGGAAACACAGCCTAACCAAAGGAATAAAATAAATCTCTAGAAACCAACTTTAATGAAACACAGATATATGAATTATCAAAGAATTTAAAATTATCTTCATAAGGATGCCCCATGAGCTCAGGAAAAGAGCAAAGAGATAGAAAATACTACAAAGTAACAAACATAAAAATTTGGAGCTGAAGAATAAATTAACTGACTTTAAAAACTCACTACAGCGATTCAAAGCAGAATAACCAGTGAACTCAAAGACAAGTCCTTTAAAATTATCCTATCAGAGGAAAAAAAAGAAAAATGAATGAAGAAGAGGGAATAAAGCCAAGGACTATGGGACACTTGTGAGCACACCAATAAACACATTGTGAGGTCTCAGAAGGAAAACAGAGAAAGAAAGAAGTAGAATAAATAATGGCCAAAAATTATCCAAATCTGAGAAAGGAAATGGACACATAGATTCACAAAGCCCAACAGAGTCCATCATGGATGAACTCAAAGAAGATAACCCTGAGACACATTATAATCAAATCGTCAAAAATCAATGACAAAGAGAAAATTTTGAAGGCAGCAAGAGATATCTGAGCTCCCATGTTCATTGTAGCATTACTCACAGTAAGAAAGATATATAAACAATCTGTGCATTGACAATTGATGAATGAATAAAGCAAAGACGGTATAGATATATAATAGAATATTATTTAACCTTTTAGATAGAAGAAAATCCTGTCATATGGCAAAGCATGGATAAACGTTGAGAATGTCATGCTAAGTGAAATAAGCCAGTCACAGAAGGACAAATACTAATGATTCTACTTACATGAGGTATTTAAAATTGTCGAACTCACAGAAGTAAAAACTGGAATGATGATTGCCAGAGGCTGAGGGGAAGAGAAAATGGGGGAGTTGCTGTGCTATGGGTATGAGTTTCAGCATGCAAAAATGAAAAACATTCTAGAGATCTGCTGTACAACAGTATCCATAAGTTAACAGTATTGTCCTATACAATTAAAAATTTGTCAATTGACATTTTATGTTTTTTACCACAATTTTTAAAAATTCATCCACAAAGGATTTTATGAGGTAAACATTATACTTTTCACCACTTTGCAGATGGCCAAGCTAAAGCAGAAAGAGTTCAATTAACTTGCCCAGGGTCATATCACTACTTAGTGGTACAGCCAGGATTAACCCAGATTTCAATCCAAAGCCTACATCTTAACACCTTGATCATTGCCTCTCTAGACTGCTAAAGAAGTATGGCAACCAATTACCTGAGTTATCACACCTGTGAGCACTGGGCTCTCCCAGCAATTAACCAAGCACTAAGGCTTGTGAATCACCATTCTGTGACCAAGCCTGTGCTAAGCACCATGAAGCATATAAAAAAAGAGTTTAACTTCCATCCCTTCCCTTTTGGGAATTACACTGTTTACACAGTAGTATACAAATTAGCTAAACATTGAAATCACCTAAGGAGTTACTTTTTTTTTAAAGATGCAAGTGGATGAGTCTCACCTTCAGAGATTATGATTTCATTGATTTGAGCCATAGTCTGGATATAAGGATTTTTGCAAGCTCCCCAAATGATTCTAACACACAGCCACTAAGTTTAACCACTGATGTAGAGCAACTATTAACCCAAAGAGAAAAGTTATTCCAAACATTTTTCTAAACAATCTAACAGGCAAGGGTTGTGAAAGAAATAAGAGTATGGCATGCACATGGGAAAGCAAAAAATAGCAAGGAATTATGCGACCATAAGGTGAATGCTTAGTCTCAGAGATCAGAGGCTTAAAGAAATGGATAGATTAAAACCTAAAAAGAAAGAAAAGAAAGATACCAGCACACTGAAAAAAAGAGAAGTTCCCAAACCTCTTCTTGCTCATTCTTACAATGTAATACACAGCTGGGCCCACCTTAACACATCCTAGTTGATACCATCTTTATCAACTTTTCCATTAAAGCCAAACTAGACTTAGCACAGTTAAGTGTATCCCTTCTATATCAAGTGTATCCCTTCTATAACTGACTGTGTAATGGCTAAAATTGGGAAATGGGGGCAGAAGTATTGCATGGCTCTAAGGATCACCAAGGACTTAAGATTACCATGCACACACAAAGGAACCTATGCAGATAACTGCTTAGTACAGAGAGTAACCCAAAACAAGTGTTACATTGTGGCCACAGTTGACTGAAACCTTAAACAAGGAATCTAGAAGATTTCTAATTATAGATACAACATCAACCAGATGCCAAATGATTATGGAGCCCCTCATTTCTTCCTCTTAGAAAACAAGGTTCTTCTGCCTTCCTGTGACCAACTTTCTCTGCTGCCAGTTAATGCTGAAGCATGAATTATTAATCTGTTCACCAATTTGCTCTATTATGAGCTGAGTATGATTAAATACATTCACTTTTGATGCTGTTTTGAAAAAAAAATCTACCAGGTGAAATAGATTTGAGAGTGCAGAATGGAGTTGCCAGGGAAAGCTGTGAAAGAACTCTTAAGTTGGCACTGACAGAGTGAAATTTGAGAGGAAGAAGACATAGAACAGAGAAGAGAATGAAGGGTGGAATTTGCTTGGTCTTGGGTGGATTCAGGAGTAGTACAAAGCATACATATGCCTTTCTTCTTGAGCACAGAAGTCCCTAGGAATTAGGCTGCAGCAAGCATTGCCAGTTCCATCTGGCCCACAGCTGCTTCTGGTAATCATCCAGGTTTTTCTCCTCCCAGACCAACAGAATTCCTGATGAGTAGTTGAACTCAATAGATCAGTTCGACTTCAAGCTCCGAATCTGGGATATGCCAATGAATAGCATCTGAACTCCATGAATACCATGTAACTCACTTAGGGCCCACCCACCCTCCATAACATCTGCATCATATCTCCTAGGAAAGTTTTAGAAGAAATTAATATATCTGTATTCCAAAAACCAGAATAGATTTCTTAGAAGTATCATGCCAAGTATGTTCCAATTATTTCTCATCCCGTGTAAAACGCATCCCTGTTTCTTTGGCAGTTTCAACACTCGCCACTCTGTGGTGGACCATAAACTGGGACCCAAAAATTATTCCAAGCCAGCTTGTAGACTCAGTTTGGTGAAACAAGCTGATCCTGGTTTTTCAACCACAAAACATATGTTAAAACTTTATTTTATTCCCAGAAACATATTACCAAGTGAAATGAAGCAATGCCAATAGTATTTCTAAGGGATAGGTCATTAAAAAACATTGCAAATAGTTTACAAAAAAGGATTACACTTATACCCTACTTACTAAGTAATAAAAGTTACCACCTACACCACTTCCAGTATTACTTAACTTACATGAATACAAACATCTTTCTAGAGTAGATGCACTACTACTCACTGAAGCTGATTTATAATAAAATAAAACAAGGGAAAGAACACTGAAAGAATCCTGAGTCCTATTTCTTGTCCTGCTAAAAACTGCTTATACTAATTACCTTGAACATATTACCCTAACTCCCCTGAACCCTATTTTCCTCATCTACAAAGTGTTACGAGGAAACTAAAAATATGTATGTTTATTTACAGGTCTGAAATGTCTAGATAGATTCTTGGATCTAGATTGCATAATTCCCTGGAAACACCTTGTGTGGACCAAATGGGAACACAAAATCATTTCGAGGACTATAGGAAGTCACTCTATAAGTAGCATTACAAGGTTAAATACCCCTATCCAATTACTTTGTGGCTTGTTTTTTACTAAATCTCCATTTTAATTTGACATTAGTTCTAATCCCAACCTGCTAAAATATAATGAGAAACCCATGTCCTTCCTTGGTAGCCCATCTCCAAATATGGCCCCTAAATGAGCCATTTCTTGCATTGTTCACATCGTTATGTAGTCCCCTCCTGTCTCTCCCTGTTTAACCAACAGAATGAAACTGAAATGATGTTGCGGGACGTCCAGGTCCAGGATATAAGAGTCTTGGCACGCTACTCCTTGGAACACTTGTTCTGAGGGAAGCTAGCTATCATGTAAGAAGTCTAACTATCCTGAGATCTCCAGGCTATAAGGAAGCACAAACTAGCCATGTAGAGAGGACACACAGAAAGAGAAATATGCCTGAGTAGTCCCATCAGTTCAAGTCATCCCAAATGAGGCTCCACAAATGTGAATAAAGAGGCCTTCTTGCCTATTAGCCCACTTGGGCCTTCAGATGACTGACCCCAGGCCCAATAGCCATCTGACTATAGCCACAAGAGAACTGAGATGAGAATCACTCAACTGAGCCGAAGCAACCAACAGAACTATAAGAAATAATAATAAATGTATTTTAAGGACGATCCAAGATGGCCAAATAGGAACAGCTCTGGATTGCAGTTCCCAGCAAAAATGCAGAGGGCGAGTGATCAGTACGTTTCCAAACAAATTTTTACTGCCCACAGAACAGGAGATTCCCAGGCAAAAAAAAGGCACCACGAGTCTGCAGTGCAGCTATTTCAGCCAGGTAAGTGGGTCTCCACACAAAAACTCACACGAATCGGGCACCGTATCAACTGGTGACTGGAATGCCTGGGAGACAGAGTCACCCGTTCAGCTGAGAAAAAAGGGGGTAAAACAGGGAGCCAGGTGATCTGCTTGGCCGGCCCAAGCCCTGCAAAGACCAGCAATGTGAAACGCTCTGGACTGAGAGTTTCAAAGCAAATACAGCTGGACCCTGGACGGTCCGGTTCTGTCGGGGGAAGGGTGTCCGCCATCACCAAGGCAGTCCACCATTACAGAGACAGTCTGCCATTACTAAGGCAGACAGCCATTACTGAGGCAGTTATAACTATAACCCTATAAAGAAAACTGCAAGGAAGTTCACACAGCAGCTGGGTAGAACCCATGGCAGTTCGGCAACACCTCTGCTGGCAGACTGTGACTAAGCTATCTCCTCGCAGGGTTACTGTTCTCATAATAGTGAATAAGTATCACAAGAGCTGATGGCTTTATACAGCAAAGTTTTTCCTGCAGAAGCTCTCTTTTTGCCTGCTTCCATGCCTCCTTGCCTTCCACCATGATTGTGAGTCCTCCCCAGCCATGTGGAACTATAAGTCCAATAAACCTCTTTTTTTTAAATAAAATTGCCAATATGTCTTCATCAGCAGTGTGAAAATGGAATAACAAGTAAATTGGTACCAGCAGAATGGGGTGCTGCTGAAAAGGTGCCCAGAAATGTGGAAGCAACCTTAGATCTTGGTAACAGTCAGAGGCTGGAACAGTTAGGAGGTCTCAGAAGACAGGAAAATTGTGGGAAAATTTTGAATTCCCTAGAGATTTGTTGAATGGCTTTGACCAAAAGAGACTGGCAGTATTTTGCCCTTCCCTTAGAGATTTGTGGAACTTTGAACTTGAGAGAGATGATTTAGGGTGTCTGGTGGAAGAAATTCCTAAGCAGCAAGCATTCAAGAGGTGACTTGGGTGCTGTTAAAGGAATTCAGTTTTATAAGGGAAGCAGAGCCTAAAAGTTCAGAAAATTTTCAGCCTGACAATGAGATAGAAAAGAAAAGCCCATTTTCTGAGGGAAAATTCAAGCTGGCTACAGAAATTTGCATAAGTAACAAGGAGCCGAATGTTACTCCCCAAGACAATGGGGAAAATGTCTCCGGGACATGTGATAGGTCTTAATGGCAGTCTCTCCCATCACAGGCCTGGAGGTCTAGGAGAAAAAAGTGGGTTCCTGGGCTGGTCCCAGGGTGGCCATGCTGTGTGAAGCCTAGGGTCTTGGTGCCCTGTGCCCCAGCAGCTCCAGCTGTGGCTGAAAGGGGCCAAAGTAGAGCTCAGACCATCGTTTCAGAGAGTGCAAGCCACAAACTTGGCATCTTCCAGGTGGTGTTGAGTCTGTGAGTGCACAGAAGTCAAGAACTGAGGTTTGGGAACCTCTGCCTAGATTTCAGAGGATGTATGGAAATGCCTGGACGTCCAGGAAGAAGTTTGCTAAAGGGGCAGCATCCTGATGAAGAATCTCTGCTAGGGAAATATGGAAGGAAAATGTGGGATGACAGCCCCCACACAGAGTCCCTACTGGGGCAATGCCTGGCAGAGCTGTGAGAAGAAGGCCACCATCCTCCAGACTCCAGAATGATAGATCCACCAACGGCTTGCACCATGTACGTGGAAAAGCCAAAGACACTCAACACCAGCCCATGAAAGCAACACCAGACGATGAAAGGGAGGCTGTACCCTCCAAAGCCACAGGGGTGGAGCTGTTCAAGACCATGGGAACCCACCTCTTGCATCAGTGCGACCTGGATGTAAGACATGGTGTCAAAGGAGATAATTTTGGAGATTTAAGATTTGACTGCCCAACTGGATTCTGGATTTGCATGGGCCCTGTATCCCCTTTGTGTTGGCCAATTTCTCCCATTTGGAATGGCTGTACTTGCGCGACGCCTGTACCCCAAATGTATCTAGGAAGTAACTAACCTGCTTTTGATTTTACAGGATCATAGGTGGAAGAGACTTGCCTTGTCTTGGATGACAGTTTGGACTGTGGACTTTTGAGTTAATGCTGAAATGAGTTAAGACTTCGGAGGACCGTTGGGAAGGTATGATTGGTTTTGAAGTGAGGATATAAAATTTGGGAGGGGCCAGAGGTGGAATGATATGGTTTGGCTGTGTCCCCACCCAAATCTCATCTTGAATTCCCACATGTTGTGGGAGGGACCTGGTGGGAGGGAATTGAATCATGGGGGTAGGTTTTTTCCATACTGTTCTCATGACAGTGGGTAAGTCTCACAAGATCTGACAGCTTTATAAGGTGGGGTTCCCCTGCACAAGCTCTCTTTTTGCCTGCCACCATCCATGAAAGATGTGACCAGCTCCTCCTTACCTTCCACCATGATTGTGAGGTCTCCCCAGACCCATGGAACTGTAAGTCCAATAAATCTCTTTCTTTTGTTAAATTGCCCAGTCTCAGGTATGTATCAGCAGAAGGAAAACGGATTAATGCAGCAGAGAAGTCTCAATAAGAAAGCTATATTCGAGCAAAAACCTGAAGGAGGTAAAGAAATTAGCCATAAGAGACATCTGAGCAAAAAGTGATCAAGGCAGAGAAAGCAGGTTCCACCCTTCTTGTAACCCTAACTGGGCACTGATTTGATTTAGTAAGTTTGAAACCTTCTTCTCTAAATTTGACATACTAATATATATAAATAAAAATTAATACAAAATATCATTTTAAAATTGAGTAATGTATGTTTGTTGGCTACATAAATGTCTTCTTTTGAAAAGTGTCTGTTCATATCCTTCACCCACTTTTCTTGTAAATCTGCTTTAGTTCTTTGTAGATTCTGGATATTAGCTCTTTGTCACATGAGCAGCTTGCAAACATTTTTTCCCATTCTGTTGGTTGCTAGTTCACTCTAATGATTGTTTCTTTTGCTGTGCAGAAGCTCTTAAGTTTAATTAGATCCCATTTGTCTTTTTTGGCTTTTGTTCCCATTGCTTTTGATGTTTTAGTCATAAAGTCCTTGCCTATGCCTATGTCATGAATCGTGTTGCCTAGGTTTTCTTCTGGGGTTTTTATGGTGTTAGGTCCTATGTTTAAATCTTTAACCCATCTGGAGTTAATTTTTGTGTAAGGTGTAAAGAAGGAGTCCCATTTCAGCTTTCTGCACAAGGGTAGCCAGTTTTCCCAACACCATTTATTAAACAGAGAATCCTTTCCCCATTGCTTGTTTTCGTGAGGTTTGTCAAACATCAGATGGTTGTAGATGTGTGGCATTACTTCCAAGGCCTCTGTTCTGTTCCATTGGTCTATATCTCTGTTTTGGTACCAGTACCATGCTTTTTTGATTACTGTAGCCCTGTAGTATAGTCTGACATCAGGTAGTATGATGCCTTCAGCTTTGTTCTTTTTGCTTAGGATTGTCTTGACTATGTGGCTTTTTTTTTTTTTTTTTNTTTTTTTTTTTTCCATATGAAGTTTAAGGTGTTTTTTTCCAGTTCTGCGAAGGTCAATGGTAATTTGACAGGGATAGCACTGAATCTATAAATTACTTTGGGCAGTATGGCCATATTCACAATATTGATTCTTCCTAACCATGAGCATGGAATGCTTTTCCATCTGTTTGTGTCCTCTCTTATTTCCTTGAGCAGTGGTTTGCAGTTCTCCTTGAAGAGGTCCTTCACGTCCTTTGTTAGTTTTATTCCTAGGTATTTTATTCTCTTTGTAGCAGTTGCGAATGGGAGCTTGCTCATGATTTGGCTCTCTGTCTGTTAATGCTCATCATCACTGGTCATTAGAGAAATGAAAATCAAAACTACATTGAGATATCATTAATTTTTTGAGTCAACTTGGTTGACACATAGCTCCCAGATATTTGGTCAAATGTTATTCTGGATGTTTCGGGAGGGGTTTTTGAATGAGAGTAACATTTAAACCAATGACTTTTAAGTACAGTAGATTACCCTACATAATGTGGGTGGGCCTCACGCCAGTTAGAATGGCGATCATTAAGAAATCTGGAGACAACAGGTGCTGGAGTGGATGTAGAGAAATAGAAACACTTTTACCCTGTTGGTGGGAGTGTAAATTAGTTCACATTGTAAAAGACAGTGTGGCAATTCCTCAAGGATCTAGAAATAGAAATACTATTTGACCCAGCAATCCCATTACTGGGTATATACCCAAATGTTTATAAATCTATTATAAAGACACATGCACGCGTATGTTCATTGTGGCACTGTTTACAATAGCAAAGACCTGAAACCAACACAAATGCCCATCAATGATACACTAGATAAAGAAAATGTGGCACATACACACCATGGAATACTATGCAGCCATAAAAAGGATGAGTTCATGTCCTTTGCAGGACATGGATGAGTCTGGAAACCATCATTCTCAGCAAACTGACAAGAACAGAAAAACAAACACCACATGTTCTCACTCATAGGTAGGTGTTGAACAATGAGAACATATGGACACTGGGAGGGGAACATCACACATTGGGGTCTGTTGGGGGTGGGGGGCTATGGGAGGGATAGCAGGGGGAGGTTGGGGAGGGATAATATTGGTAGAAATGCCTGATGTAGGTGATGGGGGGATGGAGGTAGCAAATCACCATGGCATGTGTGTACCTATGCAACAATCCTGCAAGTTATGTACATGTACCCCAGAACTTAAAGTATAATTTTAAAAATTGGCTAATATTCCTGAAGATGCTAAGAGACCTTCTGAAGTGCTGATGCAGGAATATAAATCCTCAACCTCAAGACTGCATACAAAATGTATGGTCCTTCTTGTTTCCAAAAAAAGATCTTCACTAGAGTATATCACACATCATACTATTCTGAATCAAATGTTGTAAATAGGTAGTTTCCAGGTAGAGAGGAGCCCTTGCCTAAAAGCTGTCCCTATTGCAAACAGTTTATCTCACTTCAATTTTCTTCCTTTTCTTTGCAAGAAGAATGTCCATCACTTTTTTTAATCTGGAAACCTAGATCCCTATTTCAAAGAATTTGTAAGAAAAAAACTCAGAAACCATCATTCTCAGCAAACTGACAGAAGAGCAGAAGATCAAACACCGCATGTTCTTACTCATAGGCGGGTGTTGAACAATGAGAACACATGGACACAGGGAGGGGAGCACTACACACTGGGGTCAGTTGGGGGGAAATAGGGGAGGGACGGTGGGGGGTGGGGAGCTGGGGGAGATAGCAAGGGGAGAAATGCCAGATGTAGGTGATGGGGAGGAAGGCAGCAAATCACACTGCCACGTGTGTACCTATGCAACAATTTTGCATGTTCTTCACATGTACCCCGAAACCTAAAATGCAATAAAATAAATGGGGGGAAAAAAAAAGAAAGAAAAAAACTCAGCACAAATATCTGAATCTGTCCTAAAAATGACATACTGGGATAATAATTTATGAAGGAAGCAATTTTTAAATTTCACCTGGCTTTTGGCACAGCCTTCTCAATTTTCAAGAGTTTCCTTATTGACAAGAGTGTTAAATGAGATTTCTAGCTGCTTCAAAGTGTAAGATACTATTGGGCCCTTCTAAATTCCACAGATGATGCCCTGGCAGCAGCATTAAAGGGAGACCCTGCTGCATCACATTCACATGTGAGTCCCCTTACAGCACTCCTCTGCATTCTGGAGGAAAACTCAGCATTGGCCCAGTGAGAAGCCAAAGAGCCCTAGGATTCATACATGTATTCCCTGAGGTTCTAGAGTTCCCATCTAAAATGAATATATAAGCACATTTACAATAAAGATTATGTGTGCTACACATCCTTTATATTATCAAATCTTGGTTTTTGTCAAAGAGCTGGTAGTTAAATGTTTGCCACAAAACCACTGGATGTATGTATATTAAAATAATGCATCGATATAAACTAAAGACCAAAAGACAATATGTGAATATATATTTTGCTATAGTAATTCAGGAGAAAAATAAAACTGGGAAAGAATTGAGTCATCATATGATTTTAACAGAAATGCTAAAACCAAACATTTTGGAACTGTAATAATAGTATCACAGGCTGAAAGCAGAAATTTAATTTTCATAAAATATCACACATCAAATTAATATTCCAAAATATCTCAGTTATTGGATTTTATACATTTAAAATTGAAATTTTCTTTGAATTTTATAGTTCTATAAGAACTATAATTATTCATCCATCCACTCATTCATTCCCCAGTGAATGAATTAATATAGCAATACATGCCATTTAGGTGCTGGGCTCTATCAGTGAACCCAATAGAAGCGTTTATTTCTATTTTGTTTATATTTAAATATTATTCTAATACAAATCATAGTTTAACATTGGATATTTACATTTTTGTCAAAAAAAGACTGTATATTACTCAAATTTGACAAAAACACATTAAAGCCTTTCTCAGAAGGCAGACACTCTATAGCCTGCTCTCTGCAGAGAGGGCTGAAAAGTGATAAAGCATAAAACTCAGTCAACAGTAATGGCTAAGGATGGTGGTGTCTGGCCTTTGCTACCATTTTTCTTTAATGTGTACAATTATTTGTAGATCACTGTCTTAGTCCATTTAACCTGCTATAACAAAATACCACAGACTAAGTAAGTTACAAAGAAATGAAATTTATTTCTCACAGTTCTGAAGGCTGGGAAGTAAAGGATCAAGGTCTGGTATCTGGCAAGGACTGCTCTCTGCTAACAAGATGGTAGCTTAAATGCTGTGTCCTCTAAAGGGGAAGAATACCTTGTCATCACATGGCAGAAGGTAGAAGGGCAAGAGGGCCAATCTGCCTCTGTCAAGCCCTTTTATAACAACAATCTATTCATGAGGGTAGATCCCTCATCTCCTAAACACCTCCCAAAGGCCCCACTTCCCAACACAATTGCCTTGGATTACATTTTCAACACATTTTAGAGGACACACTCGGACTACAATAATTATCAAAAATAGACTACCCTCATCATTTATGATTTCTGAAATAATTTCATTGGTAACTAAACCCTTTCACCTAAAAGATTTTTCCCATTTTGAAAGCACAGGATTTAAACAGAGTTATTTAAAGTAGCTAGATGTGGCTGGGCATGGTGACTCACCTGTAATCCCAGCACTTTGGGAGGCCAAGGCTGGTGGATCACCTCAGGTCAGGAGTTCAAGACCAGCCTGGCCAACATGGCAAAACCCCGTCTCTACTAAAAATACAAAAATGAGCTGGGTGTGGTGGCACGCACCTGTAGTCCCAACTGCTTAGGCAGCTGAGGCAGGAGAATCATGTGAACCCAGCAAGTGAAGGTTGCAGTAAGCCGACATACCACTGCACTCCAGCTTGGATGATGGAGTAAGACTCTGTCTCAAAAAAATAAAATAAAAAAAAAAGAATAGCTAGATGTATTAATCAGAGTTCTCCAGAGAAATAGAAACAACATGATAAACAGATGTGGATAAATGGATGGATAGTTAGATTAGATAGATATAGAGATTTTAAGAAACTGGCTCATGTGACTGTAGAGGTTTGACAAGTCCAAAGGTAGGCCAGCAGTCTGGAAACCCAGGAAAGAATTGCAGTTTGAGTTCAGAGGCAGTTTGCTGGCATAATACACTCTTGCTCAAGGGAGGTCAGTCTGGTGTATGAAGGTCTTCAACTGATTGGATGAGGCTCACCCACATTATGTAGGGTAGTCTACTGTACTTAAAAGTCATTGCTTTAAATGTTAGTCTCATTCAAAAACACCTCCAGAAACATCCAGAATAACATATGACCAAATATCTGGGAGCCATGTGTCAACCAAGCTGACACACAAAATTAAGGATCATTAGTAAATTTAGCATGTATTGCTTAGTCAGTAATTTGTAAAATACATATGAAAATATTTAGAATGTTATTATTACCTTTATTCTGAGATAAGGAATCACTCTGGGAAATAATTGTAAATTGAATTCAACCCTGACAAATAACCATGAATTGAATTCCACTGTACTTGAACTTCTTTTAGGTTTTCCTCGTCTGTTAAATTAATTTCAGCTGTAAAAAAATTGAAAGCAGGCCGGGCGCGGTGGCTCAAGCCTGTAATCCCAGCACTGTGGGAGGCCGAGGCGGGTGGATCACGAGGTCAAGAAATCGAGACCATCCTGGTCAACATGGTGAAACCCCGTCTCT
>NW_016107391.1:11265506-11289694 GCF_001604975.1 Cebus imitator | reverse complement strand
TAAAGAGCAATTTATACACAAAAGGAAAAATGAAAGTATTGAATTTGGGAAGAAACATAAAGAAATAAAAGTCAGTTGATGCAATATCTGAGCTGTCATTTTAAGTTCTTTCAATAAAAATAAGGGCACAATGGTAATTTAAACACGCACAGAGAGACAAAAGACAGAGAAGAGCTGAAGAATAAGAGAGCCAAATTCTGCCAGCATGTCAAAGGAAGGAATTGCTAGGGAGGATCAGAAAACTGCAAAACAGAAATGAAGTCTAATCGGGAGTGATGAAAGAACTACAAAGGTTCTCCATGTAAAGAAGCAGCCAGAAAGAAAGGCATCCCATAGATTGCCTTAAGCACATTTGGCCTCTGAATCAATAAATGTGCTGAGGTTTAGGGCTGAAGAGACAATGAAGACAGAGTCAGAGGGCAGTCAGTGTGTGTAAATCAGTGACAATACATTTTCTGATGCCTTGTTTCTTATGACTCCAGGCCTCAACTAGAACCACATGCCATTTTCACTGAAGGCGAACTTGGCAAACACCATGTCACTCTCCACCTTGATTTAAAAATACCCAGCTGAGAAGAATTATCCTGGGAGCTTAAATTAAATAACCCAATCATGACCAAATATAAACTTTCCATTTTTTATTTTACAAGAGGACTTTTTAAATTTTCCTTTAAAATGAGACAGCTATGATCAATATAGTGGGCACTGATCAGTGCTTCCCCAATTCCCCAGGACCGCTTCTGCCATCCCCACATACCCTTCCTCAGGCTTTGATGTGCTTTTATCTCCAAAGTTATGTATGCAGGACCATCTTCCACTAGGTGCTCTTGAGTCCTAGCACAGCTTGGTCTGCAAGAGCAGAGAGCCAGAAGCACCTGGAAGTTTACCTCTGTACCTCCCTAATTCCTTCCTCCAGTCCAGGACTGGCAGGGGAATATGGAAGCTCATCTCCTCAACTCAGGTAAAGACAACTCTGAGATGTATCTTCCACTCTGCAGGAATTCACTACACTCTCCCCAGGACTTTGCCTGAAACCAGCCCCTTGCTTGGCTTCTGCCTTGCTCTGCCCTACCTCCCTCACACCCTTAACAGTTTGTCCTGAAAACACTTCCCAGTAAATCACTTGCACAGACAATCCTTGTCTTAGACAACCAGTGAAAGATGATTCTACAGTTTATATTCTTTAGAGCTTTAAGGTTCTGTCAAAACAATACATGCAAAACAAGATAAACAAATCCAAGACTTTGTTATAATGAGCCCTGAATTCCCTTAATTCTGTAGCCAAAGTCATAAACAGTGAGTTAGGGGCATCTCAAGTTCATAAAGTCACCAGTAATGTCATGTATGATGTCACTAGTGGTTTGAGCTTTTTAAGATGGAAAGTAATATAATGTTCCAGGGAGACCATGGACTTTGGAGCCAAACAGGCTTGCATGCAGTACTAACAGAACAAATCACTAGTCACACATTCATTGGAAGCCTTAGATTCCAATTCTATAAAATGGTTAGATTCTGAATCTACAAAATTGCAATGCTGACCTTAAAGAGTTTGTAGAAGTAAATGAATAAATATTTAAATGTCCTGATACATAGTAAACACAAATTATTATTTCATTTTGCTTTCTAAAGGGAATGATTTTGTCACAAGGAAAACAGAGCTGATGGAAACATCTGTTTCTCTACAGTGAAAAGCCTTAAGGAAGAGCCCCAAGTAATTATGTCATTAGCCACCAGTTTACATTTAGAAGAGGGTTACATAGCAATTGGGTTTTTTTTTTCTGCTTGTTTACAGATAACCTTAAGGTTCTCTTGAATTATTGAAGCTTGTTTCACTCATTCATTAATTCATGTTTATTGAATGGTTATAGAACAGGTACTAGGACATACAGAGGTAAAACAGATACAATGCCAATAAGCAAGTAAACAAGTAAGTAAAATAATTAGCGATGGTGATAAATAGCATGAGGGAAATAAACAGGGTAATCAGACAAATTAACTGCAAAGGGAGGCTCACGACATTAAACAGATGGTCAGGAAATATCTCTCTAAGGGAGGGATATTCCAGCTGAGGGAAGACAGGAGCCAGTGCTGTGAAGATCCAGGAAAGAACCTTACAGGCAGAGGGAACAGCTATCTGAAATGGGGGAGATCTTGGTGCCAGCAGAACTAAAGTGATCTGAATTCAGAAGATTATGTTAGAAGATGAAAACAGAAGTTATCAGGAAGAAGGGCATACAGTTCCTCATGGGTATATTGAATGGTCTAACTCAATGTAGTACAGCCATGAGAAGAATTTTTGTTTCTCTCCAAACTTTATTCCTCAATGAATTATATCAAGTTTCCTTTGCCTTCCCTTTAAAGACATTTCAGACAGAATGGAAAGCTTCACAGTCAATTTCAATTATAAAACAACCCAGTCTAGTAATATTAAATACAGTTTAAAACTTAACTCTCAAATGCAGTTTAATGCTGTAATCCTTCCCTAGCTGGGACTGGCCAGCAATTGGAGAGTGACAGTGTCAGCATTTCCGCTTCTCTCCCCCATTTCCATCCCTCTTTTGGGTTGCCCCTTTTCCATGGTTTGAAACCTTGGTGAAAATAGGAGGAAAGGGGAGAATGTCTCTGACTTCGCTGGTGCTGCTGCTCATCCTCCTTGACTGCTGATGCTTTCTGTGTTATGGATGTTCAAGGGCCCACTATCACACATGTAAGAGTATATGCAGACTCTTCAGGAAGCCCCACAGAGAACACTCAGTTCTTTCATGTAGACAATCTACTTAGAGAGACTTCACCCAATCCACCTGACTTCCCATCCCTTAGCAATATAGTTCATGACCTCTGGCTTCCAGCAATATGGCTGAAGCCTGGTTCCCTGTCAGAGTGCCCACCTGGTCCACTGGAGAATTATCCTTTACCTACTAAACACTGGAGGTGTGACTTCCCTAATGCTCAACACTCTTCCCCCTCATCTCACATTTTCCACATCCTGATTTCAAACCCACTGCATAAGCAAATATCCAACTTTCAATTCAGTGCCATTCACACCTTCTTCAGACACTCCTAGTCTCTGTGAGTGGATCTCTTGGAGTGTCACTCCTTTGCTTGGCTTAAATCAAAATAATCTACTCTCTTTTTGTCCATAAAAAGAAAGGAGAATCCACAGCACTCTCTCATAGACTAGTAACTCAGTTGTCTCAAAGATTCTTTCATTTCCTTTAGATGGATAAAAGGCAGGTAAAGAGGTATGCCAGGTGTGATAATGAAACTGAAAAGCTGTCTTTTCTTACCCAGTGCTATGGGGATGGAACTGATGCCACTCTTTTCAATGTGTAACTACATAGCAGTTTTTTCATTTTGATTGAATACAATACAAAGCTTTTTGTTTTGAATACAATCTATGTGATGTATCTATTATTAATAAATACTCAGATTATCTGCATAACTTTTCATTGAAATTCAGATCTATTAAGGCACAAATGTGTTCATTTATTCATCAGAATGTATTTATTTATTCATTAGTGTGATTTTTTTATTCTTAGAGTGTGAACACATTTCTATCCCTTTTTCTAAGTAATCTCTTAATTACTCAGGGATGACCACTAATGAACAGCTGTGATTGCTAATATACTCTCTAGCAAGAGATGATCGTACTTTTTCCCAGGACCCCACCCAGTCATTCAGAAACGTGTGTTTTCATTTCTCTCCCCTGTTCTGCTAGAAATAACTTCTTCTAATAAATGCAGACACCTAGGAAGAGACATAATAGGTTCTTTTCTTTTTCTAATTGAGCTTATTGTTTTTGTTTATAATGAAGGAGAAAATTAGGTAAGCTGGATGCCTTAGTTACATACTGCGTAAGGAAAGAAAATAGTAGAGTTGAAAAAGCATTTCTTAATTAACCACAGCTAATTTGTACAAGGCAACAATAAGCAAAATTAAATGAAAGAGGGAAAAAAGAAAAAGTATTGTCAATTTTTTCTAGATCCTAAAAGCAAAAGAGAATGACACATTGGGACGTCATAGAAACATATTAAACCTTTATCTCTGACAATTAGTGATGACAGATGATTAACAAAACCATAAATGCACAAATCAGCACAACATCCTGCAGCTAATGTGTCATGTATCATATACTCAGTACATGGAGCAAGCCAGCTCTGAGGATTCTGAGGCTTCAATGAGTTCTAAAGAAAGTAAAATTCAGAAACTCTTTGTATGGCATTACTAGCCGTAGGATACTGGTACCCAATAATCCATTCCAGATGTCTGTGTAAACATGCGTCTAAGTAGTAAAACACAGTAGCCTAAGTTAGACAACCAGTTTAGGCATTCTTCACTTTCCTTAAGCCTGCACGTGCAGCAGATTAGGTGCATGAAGCAAACACCCCTGTTCTCAGGGGCTCACTGGTGGCTTGAATCACCACTAACATTTAATGGTTTCAAGCCCTTTGAAATCACTGGGCTGCAGTCACAAAAGCTGAAATCACCCTACATCATGTAGCTATATAAGATAGTTCTCCTTACCAGGAAAGAAAAGAAATAGATGAAAACTTTTGAAATGTAATGCATATTACTTTTCATAGAAAATTTCTATGAAAAATAAACCTCTAAAACAGAAAGGCATGTACATTACATGAATCTGGTTTTTCTTGATTTACTTTAGTGTTTCTTATTTCAAAAAAAAAAAAAAAAGTATGTGTGTGTGTCTGTGTGTATATACAGTTGTCCCTCAGTGTCCATGGGGAATTGATTCCAGGACCTCCAGGACCAAAATCCATGGATGCTGAAGCTGTTTATATAAAATGGTGTAGTATTTACAAATTAACCTAAACACATTCTCCCATATACTTTAAATCATCTCTGGATTACTTATAATACCTAATATAATGAAAATGCTATGTAAATAGTTGTTATACTGAATTTTTTATTTGTATCATTTTTGTTGTTTTGGAGTAGGTTTTTTTCAGAATATATTTTATCTGAGGTTAATCGAATCCACAGATGCAGAACCCACAGATACAAAGGGCCTTGAGAGAGAGAGAGAGAGAGAGAGAGAGAGAGAGAGAGAGANAGAGAGAGAGAGAGAGAGAGAAAGAAAGAGTGTGTGAGTGTGTGTATGTGTGTGTGTGTGTGTGTGTGTAGTGAGAGAGAGACAGAGAGAGAAGAATAGATGAACAAAATTACAAACATTAGCCACATTTTTTGCAGATTCTTTAGATGCTGAATTTGGAAAATGTAAACAGTATGTAAATCTATAAATTTCTGTTATTGTAATAATACCAGAACACATCAGCAGTAACCTAAGAACCATTGCTTTGATCTCAATTTCTAACTACAAGTGTCCATTAACCAGTTTCCTGGGTAATATAAAGAAAATGGCATGAGTTTCATTTTCAGTGACCTAAACATGCCATTCTCTCTTTCTCCTGAACTTTGCATATGTTGTTCCCTCTGATTGAAATCTTTTTACAACCTCTTGGCCTAACTCCTACTCATCTTTTAGGTGGCAATTTTAAAAAATCTATAACTCTTTTGTTGAATGTCATGTACCTTTTGTCATCCAGCTCCGTTCTTTCATATTTTCTTACGTAATGCTTGCACTGAGATTCTGCAAATTACATTTTCCATACTCATTTGCCAGCCTGCTCTCTAGGTCAGTCAACAGGAGGCAGTAGAAAGGGTTGGAGGGCAGAAGGGGTAGTGAAGGGCTTTATTTTGTTTTTGTTTTATTTTGTTTTGTTGGGGTTTTTGCCATTTCTGTCTGTATTGCCAAAGCAGTGGCAATTTACCTCAGCATCGACAGTTGGCTCTGGCCGCCAGTAACTTTCAACATTCATGAAATCAAACCCATTACACTCCCTCACAAATACCCACAAAATCCAGATGTGCAAAGGTCTGAGACCAAACTCTGCAGGACACCTCTTTCAAAAATCACAGGTTATAGTATCCTTTTGTTTCCTCGGTCTCAGAGGTAGCAGCTGCTTCCTGTAATTGTTTTATCTGACTGACTTCTATGCTTCGATTTTGATTTGTCAACCCTCCAATACTTAAGCATTCAATTCTTAGTGTTACACTTGTGGTGTACAAATTCCTACTGCAATTCTTTTTCTGAACTGGACCCAACTGATACAGCAATTGGCACTCTGAGTGAGATCAGAAAACAGATCCTCAAAAATAAAACTCTAGGACTTTGGTCATTCCATTAGCCTTGAATGTTGTGCTGAATTCCCTGTCAATTAAAAATGGGATACTTATCATCTGTCATACAGTGGTATCATATTTCATTAGGTTGTCATCTGTAATAGAGTGAAATGAGGTACCTTTAAAGCAAATGTCTTGGAAAACAAGGGGCTCCTATATTTTACTTTTATGGCAGTAGTGGTAACTACAAAACTGTGAGGTGAAATTTATTTATCTATCTATCTATCTATCTATCTATTTATTTATGCCTCCTGGAAAGCTTACAAAAACAATAAAGAAAGATTTTTTAACTTCAAGTTCAAGAAAATGAGAACTTCTATGCCAGGCCAAGAGAATCTTATTTCTTAAAAATTATAGATAGTGTTTAAAAATCAGACACAAAATTTAATTATGCAGGTTGAAGAATTATAACAGAAGTTGACTCACAGACTCACATTCTCCTTTGTGAAAGGTAGGACACTAATTTGAAAAGACTAAGACTCAGATCCTTGAAATGAAGATATCTGGGTCAACTCAGATGAAAGTGAGAATACTGATCCCTGCCTGGGTCATTCTGAATCTCTTTTAAGAAGATTCATCATCTCTTACTTAGATACATAATAACCCATCTGAAGCAGATGCTTTGCTAGCGGCATCTTATTAATAGGATGCCTTATTACATCTACTCCTATAAGTAAAGCCTAATGATCCTAGGGGATAGTGCAATGTCTGAGAAGGTAGGAGATTAGTTTTACTCCAAGATAATTATAAACATGGAAATGGATGCTATGAGTGTTAGACCAGAGGACGGAATATAACTTTGAGTGTGACCTACTTTATTAATATGAGTACATTTACCAGAGATTATGTAGTAGCTGGGATTACAAGCATGCACCACACCACCCAGCTAATTTTTGTATTTTTAGTAGAGACGGAGTTTCACCATGTTGGCCAGGCTGGTCTTGAATTCCTGAGCTCAGGCAATCTGCCCACCTCAGCCTCCGAAAGTGCTGGGATTACAGGCATGAGCCACCATGTCTGGCTGAGATTGCATATTTAATGTGAGATTGAGATGCCGAAAATTCCTTAAAATACAAAGAAATAAAAGCTAAATGCCCAGAGAGATAGGAATGTTAGAGTAGATTCATTTGCACTGCCATCCATACACCTCCTTGCGATTGACTCCCCGCAGTAAGACCCAGAGGACATGCTTTTCACCAAAGAATTGAGAAGTACAATAAAGAAACATAGTTCCTAACATCTACTCACTGACTTTGCAAAGATCAATAAAGTAACATTTCCTGGCGGTTTTAAGACTGGAGCATAAACGATGCTTTTTTTTTTGTTTGTTTATATGGATTGTTCCATCTTCCTCTTTATATTGTTAGATGCAAGAGGAGACTGCTATTACAGCATCTGCCTTTCTCATCTTCTCTGTCTCCCCCCTCCTTCTTCCTATTTTACTCTTAATCTCTTGCCCAAAAATAGAGATACTCCCTTGTATCTGTGAGTAAACCCAAGTGAAAATCTATATTATAGTTAAATAATATACTAAAATCCTGAATAAATATAAAGAGTACTAAACACCCTGAATAAAATTAGTTTAAAGAAGCTTGGAACTACCATACTGTCACTGGATTTTCTGATGTTTTAAGTATATTTTACCCCTTCTAACTTTAGCAAAAGAAGTTTTAATAATGAAGTACTTACATTTAAAATCTAAACCCTGAATGAAATTAAAGTCACCCAGAGAACCAGGTAGAGGTTGGAGGTATTCTAAGCAGAAAGAGCCAGGTATGTAAAGGCTCTGGAGGCAGGGAGGAACTCAAGTGTCTTTCAAAAGCCTTAAGAAAAGCAGGTGTCCACATGTTCTCACTCATAGGTGGGTGTTGAACAATGAGAACACATGGACACAGGAAGGGGAGCATTGTCACACACTGGGGTCTGTTGGGGGGGACTAGGGTAGGAACGAGGGGGTAGGGAGGTTGGTGAGGGATAACATGGAGAGAAATGCCAGGTATAGGTGACGGAGGGATGCAGGCAGCAAACCACATTGCCATGTATGTACCTATGCAACAGTCCTGCATGATCTGCACATGTACCCCAGAACCTAAAGTGCAATAATATATATATATATATATATATATATGATGTATATAAAAGAATTAATAAATCTTCAAAAAAAAAAAAGAAAGAAAAGCAGGTGTCTGGAGCCTGCAACAAGAGTGTGAGTGGAGCAAGATAAATTCTCTGAAGTAAGCAGGAGTCACATCATGCAGTGCTTTGCAGGCCCAATAGAAGATTTTATTTTCATTTCAGGGTTGAGAAATTTTTGAGTTTATGTTTCTAAAATGTCACTGTAACAGCTATGAGAGAAATGGATTGCTAGCAAATGTCACTTAAGAATAAAATAAATAAAAATAGACTCATTCTGTAATTCAACAAATACTTATAAAGCATTCAAAAATCTTCTTGAAGCTTATATTCTACTGATGGAAGCCAAAAAATACACAAGAAAATAAGTAGCACATTAAGTAGTATGCTAAGAGGATAAGTGATTTTAAACAAATAAATAGGGAAATGGAAAAGGGAATACTGGAAGAGTGAAAATTTTAGTTAGGGCAGCAAAGGAAAGCTTCAGTGAGAATGAAACATTTACATGAAGACATGAAGGAGTCTGAGAAGCAAATCAGCAGTTAACTGAAGAAAGTGCATCCAGGAAAAGGGAACAGCAAGGTCAAGACAGCTGGATTAGGGCGAATGGGGGGAGAACAGTCAATAAGTTCTCAGAAGAAATGGAGATCATAGAGGGCCTTGGAGGACATCGTAAGAGCCTTGACTTTTGGCTGGCTCACACCTGTAATCTAGCACTTTGGAAGGCTAAGCCAGGTGAATCACTTGAGATCAGGAATTTGAGACGAGACTGGCCAACATGGTGAAACCCCATCTCTACTAAAAATATAAAAAATAGCCAAATGTGGTTGCACGCCTGTAATTCCAGCTACGTGGGAGGCTGAGGCAGGAAAATCACTTGAACCCCAGATGCAGAGGTTGCAGTAAGTCGAGATCGTGCCACTGCACTCCAGCCTGGGTGACAGGCTGTCTCAAAAAATAAAAGAACTTTGACTCTGACTGACATAAAAAGCCAGGAAATGTTGGTAAGGAGAGAAGTGACGTCACTGACTAAAGTTTTTTCAGGAGCATTCTGGACACAGTTTTGTGTTAACAAGATGGTAACTGGAGTTAACAAGACTATAATTGGACAGGAGAAGTAAGAAGACCAACTGGGAGGCTGCCACAACAATCTAGGAGACAAATGATCATGGCTTGGGGACAAACAAGTGGAAGGACTGAGGAATGCTTTGATTCCAGCTACAATGTAAAGGTAGAGCCAACATTACTTATTGTTGGATCAGTTGACGAGGTGAGAGGAGAAAAAGAGCCTAAAACTACTAAGAATTTTGACCTAAACAACTAGCAAAACAAAGATGCTATATGCTAAAATGAAATGAGAATTCAGTTTGAGGAGGAAGGTGAAGATTTCCATATTGGACCAGTTAAGATTGACATCCATGTAGCAATAAGTAGGTAGTTGTTATGACTCTGCATTTCAGGGGAGCAAAACATTTTAGAGATATAATTTGAGGAGCTATTAGTGTATGTATTAATATATCTTGTTTAAATCCATGATATGAAGTAAGATGACTTTGGGAATGAATGTAAATAAGAAAAATAAGAGAAAAAAGGATTCAATCCTAAGTCTCTCTAATACTTAGAAAGTAGCAAAGAAAATGGAACAGGAGAAGAGAAATAAGTAGGATAAAAGCTGGGAGAGTGTAACATCCTAGAAGCCAAGCAAAAGATGTTTTCAAAAAGGAAGAAGTGACAACTGTCATATGTCACTAATTGGTCAGCAATGGATGAGTCTGAGAAATGACCACTGGATTTATTAATATGAAGGTCCTTGGAGAACTTTACGAGATCAGTTTCAGTAACTGTGTGGAGGGAGTAACTGGATTTGGTTTAGGAGAGAAAAGGAGGAGAGACTTTGGAGAAAATTAGTATAGACAGCTTGTTAGGAGAGTTTCACACTAAAAGAAAGAAGGGAGATTTCAGTTCCAATTGAGATGGAGTGAGAATATTCTAACATGGATTTTTCACTGAGGGCAACAAAAACCTCTGTGCAGAATACATAGAGCAGTTATTGGAGGATTCCAAAGTATAAATAATGGCAAGCATAATAAAAAGGGAAATCAAAACTGAAAGAACAGGCAGGGTACAATGGCTCAAACCTGTAATCCCAGCACTTTGGGAGGCGGAGATGGACAGATCATCTGAGGTCAAAAGTTTGAGACAAGCCTGGGAAACATGCTAAAATCCCATCTCTACTAAAAACACAAAAATTAGCCAAGTATGGTGGTGCACACCTGAGACAACAGAATCGCTTGAACCCAAGAGGTAGAGGTTACAGTGAGCTGAGATCATGCCACTGCACTCCAGCCTAGGTGACAGGGCAAGATTCCATCTAAAAAAAAAAAAAAAAAAACCTGGAAGAAAAACTCATACAGCAGTGAATTTCCTATTATTTTCCTCCTAGCTTTGATTCTAGGGCAGCCCAATATCTGAAACTGCCCATTGGGTGTGAACACACACAAAAAAAAGAAAAAATTATTTTTCCTCTTTGCAAAATGACTGTGAAACCTATAGCTCTAAGACTTTGGGAGAACTCCCCAAGGATTATTGTTTTGTTGTTGTTGTTGTTGTTATCATTAATTTTCTCTGCTTGCCCAGCCCCAAGCAACCTTAGTTATAGAGCTGTACTCCTCCAATAATCAATAGCAGCAGATACAATACAAAAATGTAACAAAAATGAATGGGCTTATGGGTAGACTGTACATGGCTAAGGAAATAATCACTGTACTTAAGGATATCTCAATAGACCACCAAAACTGAAAAACAAAGAGAAAAGAAGATGGGTTAAAAAAAAGAATACCCTGAGAGAACAGATCCAAGGTGGCCAAATAGGAACAGCTCTGGAGTGCAGTTCCCAGGGAGAATGCAGAGGGTGAGTGATAAACGCATTTCCAATTGAGTTTTTACTGCCCACAGATGAGGAGATTCCAAGGCAGAAAAGTGCCACAAGACTCCAGCACAGCTATTTCAGTGGGTGCAATGGGTCTCCACACAAAAACTCACACAAATCTGGGTGGCAATTTCAACTGGCACCTGGAATGCCTGGGACACGGAGTCACCATTCAACTGAAAAAAAAGGAGGCTGAAACAGGGAGCCTGGTGACCTGGCTTGGCAGGTCCCATCACCACAAAGACCAGCAATCTGAAATGCTCTGGATTGAGAGTTTAACAGCAAGCACAGCTGGACCCAGGATGGTCGAGCTCTGTGGGGGAAAGGGCGTCTGCCATTACCAAGACAGTCCACCATTACCAAGCAGTCCACCATTACCAAGGCAATCCACCATTACCAAGGCAGCCGACCATTTCTGAGGCAGACTGCCATTACTGAGGCAGTCCTAACTATACCTCTATAAATAAAACCGCAAGGGAGTTCACACGGCAACTGGGCAGAGCCCATGGCAGCTCAGCAACGCCTCTGCTGGCAGACTGTGACTAGGCTACCTCCTTACAGGGGAGGACATCTCTGAAAAAAGGCTGAATCATGACAGGAACTTATAAATAAGGCCCCACCTCCCCAAGAAAGAGCACCTAAGAAAAAAAGGTGGTTATGAGTTCCACTGCAACAGACTTAAACGTACCGGCCCAGCAGCTCTGAATGAACAATGGAGCTCACAACTCAGCACTTGAGCTCCTATAAGGGACAGACTGTCTCCTCAAGCAGCTACCCAACCCACGTATATCCAAAAACACACCTCATAAAGGAGAGCGCAGGCTAACCTCTGGCAGGTATCCTTCTGGGAAAAAGATAACAGAAGAAGAAACTGGCAGCAACCCCTACTGATCTGCAGCCACCGCAGGTGATCCCCAGGCAAGCAGGGTCAGGAATGGACCTCCAGCAGTCCTACAACAGAGGGGCCTGATTGTTAGAAGGAAAACTAAAAAACATAAATAAATAACTTAATCGTTAACAAAAAGGATGTCCTCTCAGAGACCACATCTGAAAGTCACCAACGACACAGACACCAGGTAGATAAATCCACAAATATGGGAAGAAACCAGTGCAAGAAGGATAAAAACACTCAAAACCAGAATGCCTCTCCTCCTCCAGAGGATCACAACTCCTCAACAGCAAGGGAACAAGGCTGGATGGACAATGAGTCTGATGAATTCACAGAAACAGGTTTCAGAAAGTGGGTAATAACAGTTCTAACACAATGCAAAGAAACTAAAAACCTTGAAAAAAGTTTTGATGAAATGCTAATGAGAATAAACAGCTTAGAGAAGAATATAAATGAATTGATGGAACTGTAAAACACAACACGAGAACTTCACAAAGCATATTCAAGTTTCAATAGCCAAATCGACCAAGCAAAAGAAAGGATATCAGAGATTGAAGATCAACTCAATGAAATAAAATAAGAAGGCAAGATTAGAGAAAAAAGAATAAAAAGAAATGAACAAAGCCTCCAGGAAATATGGGATTATGTGAAAAGACCTAATCTGCATTTGATAGGTGTACCTCAATGTGATGGAGAGAATGAATCCAAGTTGGAAAACACTCTTCAGGATATTATCCAGGAGAACCTCTCTAACCTAGCAAAGCAGGCCAATATTCCAGTCCAGGAAATACACAGAATACCACAAGGATATTCCTCAAGAAGAGCAATCCCAAGGAACATAATTGTCAGATTCACCAGGGTTGAAATGAAAGAAAAAATGCTAAGGGCAGCCAGAGAGAAACATCGGGTTACCCACAAAGGGAAGCCCGTCAGACTTAACAGCAGATCTCTGAGCAGAAACCCTACAAGCCAAAAGAGAGTGGGGACCAATATTCAACATCCTTAAAGAAAAGAACTTTCAACCTAGAATTTCATATCCAGCCAAACTAAGCTTCATAAGCGAAGGAGAAATAAAATCCTTTAAAAAAAAGAAATTACTCAGAGATTTCATCACCACCAGGCCTGCCTTACAAGAGCTCCTGAAAGAAGCACTAAACATAGAAAGGAACAACCAGTACCAGCCACTCCAAAAACGTACCAAATGATAAAGAGGATGGACACAATGGAGAAACTGCATCAACTTTAAATGTAAATGGGCTAAATGCCCTAATCAAAAGACACAGAATGGCAAATTTGATAAAAAGCCAAAACCCATCGGTGTGCTGTACCCAAGAAACCCATCTCACATGCAAGGACACATATAAAGTCAAAATAAAGGGATGAAGGAAGTTTTACCAAGCAAATGGAGAGCAAAAGAAAGCAGGAGTTGCAATCCTAGTCTCTGATAAAATAGACTTTAAAGCAACACAGATCGAAAGAGACAAATGGTATTACAAATTGGTAAAAGGATATATGCACCCAATACAGGAGCACCCAGATACATAAAGCAAGTTCTTAACAACCAGAAAGAGACTTAGACTCCCACACAATAATAGTGGGAGACTTTAACACTCCACTGCCAATATTAGACAGATCAATGGGAGAGAAAATTCACAATGATATCCAGGACTTGAACTCAGATCTGGACCAAGAAAACCTAATAGACATTTACAGAACTCTCCACCCCAAATCCATAGAATATACATTCTTCTCAGCAGCACATCACACCTACTCTAAAATTGACCACATAACTGGAAGTAAATCAATCCTCAGCAAATGCAAAAGAATGGAAATCATAACAGTCTCTCAGACCACAGTGCAATCAAATTAGAACTCAGGATTAAGAAACTAACACAGAACAGCAGGACTTCATGGAAACTGAACAACTGCCTCTTGAATGTTGACTGGATAAAAAATGAAATGAAGGCAGAAATAAAGATGTTCTTCGAAACCAGGGAGAACAAAGCCACAACGTACCAGAATCTCTGGGACACATTTAAAGCGGTGTCTAGAGGAAAATTTATAGTAATAAATGCCCACATGAGAAGCAAGGAAAGATCTAAAATCAACACACTATCATCAAAATTGAAAGAGCTAGAGGAGCAAGCTCAAAAAAACTCAAAAGCTAGCATAAGACAAGAAATAATTAAGATCAGAGCAGAACTGAAGCAGACAGAGACACAAAAAACCCTTCAAAAAATCAATAAATCCAGGAACAGGTTTTTTGAAAAAAATCAACAAAATAGACAGACCACTAGCCAGATTAATAAAAAAGAAAAGGGAGAAGAATAAAATAGATGCAATAAAAAATGATAAAGGGGATATCACCACCAATTCCACAGAAATACAAACCACCATCAGAGAATACTATAAACAACTCTATGCACATAAACCAGTAAATCTGGAGGAAATGGATAAATTCCTCGACACTTGCACCCTCCAAAGTCTAAACCAGGAAGAAATTGAAACCCTGAATTAGACCAATAACAAGGGCTGAAGTTGAGGCAGCAATTATTAGACTACCAAACAAAAGAAGCCCAGGTCCAGATGGGTTCACAGCTGAATTCTACCAGACATACAAAGAGGAGCTGGTAGCACTCCTTTTGAAATTATTCCAAACAATCCAAAAAGAGGGAATCTTTCTCAAATCATTTTATGAGACCAACATCATCCTGATACCAAAACCGGGAAGAGACTCAAGAAGAAAAGAAAACCTCAGACCGATATCCATAATGAACATAGATGCTAAAACTTCAATAAATACTGGCAAACCAATTGCAACAGCATATCAAAAAGCTTATCCATCACCATCAAGTAGGCTTCATCCTGGGGATGCAAAGCTGGTTCAACATATGCAAGTCTATAAACGTAATCCATCACATAAACAGAACCAAAGACAAAAACCACACGATTATCTCAATAGATGCAGAGAAGGCCTTCAACAAAATTCAACAGCCCTTTATGCTAAAAACTTTCAATAAGCTAGGTATTAACAGAACGTTTCTCAAAATAATAAAAGATATTTATGACAAACCCACAGCCAATATCATACTGAATGGGCAAAAACTGGAACCATTCCCTTTGAAATCTGGCACTAGACAAGGATGCCTTCTCTCACCACTCCTATTCAATATAGTATTGCAAGTTCTAGCCAGAGCAATAAGGCAAGAAAACGAAATAAAGGCTATTCAATTTAGGAAAGGAGGAAGTCAAATTATCTCTATTTGCAGACGACATGATTGTATATTTACAAGACCCCATCATCTCAGCCCAAAATCTCCTTAAACTGATAAGCAACTTCAGCAAAGTCTCAGGATACAAAATCAATGTGCAAAAATCACAAGCAATCCTATACACCAGTAACAGACTTAAAGAGAGCCAAATCAAGAACAAACTGCCATTCACAATTGCTATAAGGAGAATAAAATACCTAAGAATACAACTAACAAAGGATATAAAGGACCTCTTCAAGGAAAACTACACACCACTGCTCAAGGAAATAAGAGAGGACAAAAACAGATGGAGAAACATTCCATGCTCATTGTTAGGAAAAATCAATATTGTCATACTGCCCAAGAAGAATCAAAATGGCCATACTGCCCTAAGTAATTTATAGATACAATGCTATCCCTATCAAGACATCTATGACCCTCTTCACAGAACTGGTAAAAACCACCTTATACTTCATATAGAACCAAAAGAGAGCCTGCATAGCCAAGTCAATTTTAAGCAAAAAGAAGAAAGCTGGAGGCATCACACTATCTGACTTCAAATTATACTACAAGGCTACAGTAATCAAAACAGCATGGTACTGGTACCAAAACAGAGATATAGACTAATGGAACAGAACAGGAGCCTCAGAGGCAACACCACATGTCTACAACAATCTGATCTTTGACAAACCTCACAAAAAAAGCAATGGGGAAAGGATTCTCTATTTAATAAATGGTGATGGGAAAACTGGCTAGCTATGTGTAGAAAGCTGAAATGGGACTCCTTCCTATGTCACAAATGGCAACACCACTCATGACATACACATAGGCAAGGACTTCATGACTAAAACACCAAAAGCAATGGCAACAAAAGCCAAAAAAAGACAAATGGGATCTAATTAAACTTAAGAGCTTATGCACAGCAAAAGAAACAATCAATAGAGTAAGCCAGCAACCAACAGAATGGGAAAAAATTTTTGCAATCTTCCCATCTGACAAAGGACTTATATCCAGAATCTTCAAGGAAATAAAACAGATTTACAAGAAAAACAAACAAACGAACCCATTCAAAAGTGGGTGAAGGATATGCACAGACACTTTTCAAAAGAAGACATATATGAGGCCAATAAACATATGGAAAAATGCTTATCATCACTGGTCATTAGAGAAATGCAAATCAAAACTACATTGAGATACCATCTCACGCCAGTTAGAACGGTGATCATTAAAAAATCTGGAGATAACAAATGCTGGAGAGGATGTAGAGAAACAGGAACACTTTTACATTGTTGGTGGGAATGTAAATTCATTCAACCATTGTGGACAACAGTGTGGCAATTCCTCCAGAGACCTAGAAATAGAAATTCCATTTGACCAAGCAATCCTATTACTGGATACATAGCCAAAGGATTATAAATCGTTCTATTATAAAGATACATGCATAGGTATGTTCATTGCAGCACTGTTTACAATAGCAATAACCAGGAACCAACCCAAATGCCCATCGATGATAGACTGGACAAGGAAAATGTGGCACATATACACCATAAAATACTATGCAACCATAAAAAACGATGAGTTTGTGTCCTTTAAAGGGAATGTATGAATCTGGAAACCATCATTCTCAGCAAACTGACACAAGAATAGAAAATCAAACATTGCATGTTCTCAATCATAGATGGGTGTTGAACAATGAGAACACATCGACACAGGGAGGGGAGCATCACACACTGAGGTCTGTTGATGGGGACTAGGGAATGGACAGCAAGGGGTAGGGAGTTGGGGAGGAATAATATGGGGAGAAATGAAAGATATAGGTGATGGGGATGGAGGCAGCAAACCACATTGCCATGTATGCACCTGTGCAACAATCCTGCATGTTCTTCACATGTACCCCAGAATCTAAAGTGTAATAAAATATATTTAAAAAAAAGGAATAGTGAAATAAACAACAGAGTTAATCAGTAAAACCACAAAAAAAGAATACCCCCCGAAAAACTTGCTATTATTCATTTTACTTACACATAAATGTACACAATCACACACACACACATACTACAGCTACAAAAGGTGTAACATATGTAATGGGAATTCCAGAAGGAGAAGAAAGAAAAGAAGTATTTAAAACAATAACAGTTGAGAATTTTCCCCAAACCAATGTCAGACACCAAGTCACAGGTCCAGGAAGCTCAGGCAACACCACACAGGATAAATGCCAGGAAAACTACCCATAGGCATGTCATTTTCAAACTATATAAAACCAAAGATAAAGAAAAAATTCTGAAAAAAGCCCAAGGAGTAATATCACCCTACCTACACAGGAGATAAGATAAGAATTACATTCAACTTTTCCTCATTAGCCATGCAAGCAAGATGACAGTGAAAGAAGATATTTAAAGTATTGAAAGTTTAAAAAAAAAAAAAAAAAGCCTAGAATTCTGTACCCTGAAAAAAACTTGGAATTTGTTGCCAGTAGACCTGCCTTGCAAGAAATGTCAAAAGAAATTCTTTAGGGAAATGAAAACTGATAAAGACAAGAAACTTACATTTACATAAGGAAAACAAGAGCATAGAAGAAGAATAAGTAGAGGTAAAATATTTTTATTTTTCTTATTCTTGATTGATCCAATAGATAACTATTTGTTCAAAATAACAATAGCAATGATGTATTTGATTATGTGTATGTGTCATTATGTACATTTATGTGTAAGTAAAATGAATAATAGCAATGATACATAATAGCAAGAAAAAGAGAGGGATTTCATTATTGTGAAGTACTCACACTACCTCTAAAGCAGTACAGTGCTATTTGAAAATAGACTTGGATTAGTTGGAAATGCCTATTGCAAACTCCAGGGCAATCATTTAAGGAAATTTTTAAAAATAAAAAAGGATAATTGATATGCAAGTAGAGAGAAAATTAAATCATATAAAATTCTCAATTAAATCCACAAAAAGGTGAAATAAAGGTGAATACTCTGGAAATTAAAAAAAAACACAACAACTAAAAATGAAAAATTCAACGAATGAGCTAATAGAAGAATACACATGACAGAGGAAACGAAAACATAAAAGGATGGCAAAAGAGATATTGTGCAAACAATAACCAAAGAAAGTGAGTATACTAATTTTAGCCACGTAGACTTAAGAACAAAATAAAAACAGAGAGAAAGAAGGCTGATTATAAAATTTATATGTAAAGACAAGAAAACTAGAATAGCCCAAACAATTTTGAAAAAAAACTTTGAGGATTCAGACTAGTAAATAATACAATGTGGTATTGGAAAAATCATAGACAAATAGATTAAAAGAACAGAATCAAGAATTCAAAAATAGATCTACACAAATCTGAAAACTATAGGCTTTTGACAAATGTACAAAAGAATTCAATGGAAACCATGTAGTCCTTTCAGCAAATGGTCCTGGGTCAACTGAAAAACAGAATTAAACCTCAACCGACACGTCACACCTTGTTCAACAATTAACCCAAAATGGATCATATACCCAAAAATATAAAACTTTATACAGAAGAAAATTTACTTGACTTTGGGTTAAAAGACAGTTCTTAGATTTGACATCAAAGCATGACATTTTTTAAGGACAAATTAGGCTTTATCAAATTTTAAATTTTTTCTCTCTGCAAAAAAAAATATCAAGAGAATGAAAAGACAAGCCACAGATCCAGGAAGCTCAGGCAACACCACACAGGATAAATGGCAGGAAAACTACCCATAGACATGTGATTTTCAAACAAAATAAAATAAAAGGTATATTTAAATTTCTGAAAAAAGCTCAAGGAGAAATATCACCCTACCTACAAAGGAGAAAAGATAAGAATTACATTCAACTTTTCCACAGTAACTATGCAAGCAAAATGACAGTGAAAGGAAATACTGAAGGTGTTGAAAGTTAGGAGAAAATATTCACAAATTACATATTCAACCAGGGTCTTGTATATAAAATATATTAAAATCTCTCAAATCTCAGCCAAAGAAAAACAAATACAATATAAAATGGGCAAATGATTTTAACAAATACCTCACCAAAGAAGACATATTGATAGCAAATAACTACCTGGAAAGATGCTCAACACTATTAGTCACTAATGAAATACAAATTAAAATCTCAATAAAATATTACTATAAACCTAATAGACTGTTTAAAACTTTAAAAGATGGAAGGGTTAGAGGAGGAGAAGAGAAAAAATAAGAGGAGGAGAAACTGACAACACCAAGTACTGGCAAGAAAGTAGAGCAACTCAAAATTTCATATACTGCTGATGGGAATGCAAAAAGATACAATAACTCTGAACAGATTGACAGAATTAGTTTTATAATATATGAATATAAATATGTTTTTGAAAAAGGCTAGAAACAGGATGGTAGTTACAGGAGGTTGTGGAGTCAACAGAGAGTTTTTTAAAGATAAAGATGTATCTACATGTTTGAACACCAATAAGAAGAGTCCACTTGAGGGGGAAAACCATTAATGAGGGAAACAGAGAAAAGAACTGCTAGAGAAATTTCTTTAACTACACAAGAAAAGAAGGGACCTTGGCAGAATGGAGATGTTGGCATTTGCTGGGAACGTGAATGATTCATTAGAGTAAATAGGAAAGAAAGCAGAGTATATAAGGACAGATGCAAGGAGGTGAGTAGATGTTGTGGGTAACTTGTCCAAGTTCTCTTCTGATTGCTTCTATTTTCTTAGAGAAATAAAAAGCTGGGAGTGGTGCTGAGGGAGGAGGTGTTCTATGAAATTATTAAGTAAGAGTGTGGGAGAGTGAAGAGACTAGGGAAATATAGTACAGATGGATTCAAGAAATATTTCGTGACTCAATAATGGTACAAACCTCCGGAAACTAATTCCTATCTAGCAGTAAGATGTGACTTTAGTTGTAAAAAAGAGAAATAATATTAGGTGGGACCAAATATCCAAAAATAATATTAGGTGGGACCAAAACTGTATTTATGATAATTAACTCTTAAATAAAAAGGAATTTTGACATCAGAAACTGCAAAAGTAATCATCCAAGGTAAGAAATACTCAGATGTAGCCTTATGTAAATATTTAAATACACAAAGTAATATAAACAGAAATATCAATACCACAAAGAAACCCGCAATTGATTATTTATTATTGAAAAATGGAAACCAATCATGAGGCATAAAATATGACAAAGGATTGCAAATGAAAATATATTAAAGTTAAAGAATTATTTGGAGGAACTTTTTTAAACCCAACCACATTCAGAGTCAAACTTCATTATGTCTATAATTTGGCTCTTTTAATTTTAGAGATGAGAACTTAAGAAATATATACAGAACTAATTAATATAGGTGTCTCAGGTATGAGCATCAAAAATAACACAATTGAAAATCACCAGGAATATTCTGTACATGGTAGAAAAGAATACATCATTACTATTTCAAGGACATTCCACTTAAAGTCCACAGAAAAAGAATGAGAATTAGCAGCTGCCAAGCAGCATGCAGTCTACTATTGCCACCTTCAGAAGCAAACTGTTCTTACTGTATCCAGAAACCATCCCCAGAGTAAAAGATTTAGAGGACGGATTTGAAAGACGCCTGAAATGAAGCTCCTCACATGGTTAGAGAAAGATAGCCAAAATGTCTTAGTGAAGTATCCAAACTTATTATTTCCAAATTTTCCTTGTAAGTTATAAAACCACGTAAGAAAATTTGGTTTCTATACTTCCAAAAGCATTGCTACTAAATGAATAAATGATCTACAGAAGCCATGCTCTGAAAATTACATTAGAATAATTTAGACAATGACAGCAGGATGATTATATTGCCTGTTAGTTGTCTTTTTCTAGGTACAGAAAAGTCAGTTAGTTAATATAAGAAAGAAAAGTATACCAAAAAAGCACTTGCATTCACTTTTGGACAGAGAGCTAAAAATGGAGGAGGGGACAGAACTTTTAGTATCAACACCACAGAATATGATAGGATTTTATTGAATCTTTTAAAAGCGAAATCATTAACGAGATCAAATAGTCTGCCAAGCAATTCATTCTCGATACTATTTTTTTTACAGTTAATTATTTATTTTACTTCTCAAGGTAATCAACATGGCCTTATATAGTATGTATTCCATTATACTCAACATGGTAGGTAGTGTTGACCAAGTGTTTTAAGCAAGAGGTGATATTGCTGTAACTTTCTAAGTAGTATTACATAAACTCCTGGGCACTGACTTATTTGGCACTGCACTGTGTCACTAAAATCCAAGCATTTAATGGCAACAAACAAGGAAGAATGTCAAGCAAGAACATAAAGTAATAAAGGCATTCCATGCTAAATAATAGAGAACATCCTGCAATTGTTCCTTTGGTTTTGCTGATGAATAAAACTGATGGTAAAGTTCTTGTACTGAATAACATGCCACTGAGATTTCTTTATCTATGATTGAAAAGGGTTGAGGAGGAGGTCAATGAATTAGTCTCATTCTTACTCTGTAATTAAGAAAAACAATAATCTTTTTAAAATTATTTTCCCTGATTTCAAAGCCTTCTGTTTTAGTTGATGTTCACTGGATATTGCCTCAGCAATTAACAGACCATGATTGTCTATATTTTTTCTTCCTTATTTGACCTAAAATGCTTTATCTGCATTTTAAAGCCATCTAAAGACACACACTCAAACACACACACACACGCACATGCCACACACACCCCCCTATAAAACTCAGTTACCTAAAATTATGGCTGAACATTCAGAGATTTATTTATCAAACCAATTTGATTTTAAGGCCATATACTTTATCTTCTCTTTCTTTCACTTTACATTTTTAAACCTTTGTGGCAAAAAGATCATAGGGTTAATGGATTTCATCTTTTAGGAGAAACAAATGCTACAAAAATCTTTTCTCCTTCAGTATTGTCGTATGCTTCCTCACATTTGCATAACAAATTTTTAACTGATATTGAATTCGGCCTCCAAAAACTCTGACTGAAAAACTCAATAGGTTTGTTGGGATAGACTGATAGCTAAGGAAAAATTATTTTAATATTCAACCACAGCAAGTAATTTATTCCTAGGACCATAGCATGGTATCTTCCTAACCTCATCTCACCTCCAAAAAGTACATAAAGTAAGGGGGAGATAAAGATATAAATATGTGCTTTTAAAAGTATAACTGACAAAAACTAACATGCAGCAATCCCCAATTTAGGACTTAAATTCTGTTGTAAACAATCATCTACATTATCTGGACACATTTTCCCATAGAAACAACAGTATAAATGGTGTTTCAGATGCAAGGAAAAGCTCATACAATTCTTTTCAACATAAAATAAACATTCAAATAGTTCATTATTTTATTTAAATAACATGATATTAGCTAAGATACTTCAGTTGTGAGTAATATAAATAAACTTAGGCTTTCAAAAGCACAGAAAGAAAATTTATTACAAGAATACAGTGATGTTTTGTGCAACCCCAAGACATGGGTATATAGCTGAGTCCCATGGTGAAATAGCCACCATGCCTTTCTCTCCAACACCAATTCCTACTTATTTCAGTAAATCTGTTTCATTCTTTTCTGTTTTTCTGCAGAAGGCAGATTGTAGCTGCTTCACACCTCTTTAGTATATACTTCACAAGTTGCAACCACTTTCAAATACAATCCTTATGCTCTTAATTCCAACTTTTCAGGTGAAAAAAAAAATTTTTTTGAGATAGTCTCACTCTCTCACCCAGTCTAGAGTGCAATGGCACAATCTCGACTCACTGCAACCTCTAACTCCTGGGCTCAAGCAATTCTCCAGCCTCAGTCTCCGAAGTACCTGGGATTACAGGTGCATGCCACCATGCCCAGCTAATTTTTGTATTTTTAGTAGAGATGGAGTTTCACTATGTTGGCCAGGCTGGTCTCAAACTCCTGACCTCAGGTGATCTGCCCACCTGGGCCTCCCAAAGTGCTGGGATTACAGGCCTGAGCCACCACGCCCGGCTACAGAAAACTACTAACTTTCTGACATGGATCATGTTTTTCACCTCATAACTTGAGAAGGCAGGTCATAAAGTAGTAATTCATTAATTGAAAGACATATACTGATAACCCAGTATGCACTAAACACTATTCTAAACATTCGGCTAGAAAAGAAAAGAAATATGCTGGCTGTCAAGAAACTTATAAAAGTGGAAAGCCACTTCATTCCCCATAGGCAAAGGGGATTCTACCACAAGTACCCAAACCAGGAGTATTCTTGGTCCCCACGGGCCAGAAACTCCCTTCCTGCATACAAAGACACCTGGAAACATTGCTGGAGGAAATTCCTTTCACCCCATCAAGAAGCACCATTAGGGACTAGATAGAGAGCCAGCAGCATGAGATAAACCAAACAGACAAAAATATCGCCACAAGACCTTTGTCACTGAATCACAGCCCCAAAAAGTAATCAAGGACCTTTGTACTAAATCTAAACAGACTCAATGGCTGCTAAAATAAAAAATTAAAGAACTCATCATCTCCTAAAATAAACAAAATGTCAAGGACATAATTTAAAAATCATGCATTATGTCAAAAACCAAGAAAATCTCTATTTGTATGAGAAAAGGCAAACTACTGATACCAACACTGAGATGAATTAGTATCTGAAAAAGATTTTAAAGCAGGCATCATAAAAATGACTCAATAGGAATGTTGGGGGGTGGATCCAAGATGGCCGTTTAGGAACAGCTCAGGATTGCAGCTCCCAGTGAAAGCGCAGAGGGTGAGTGGACGCCGTGTTTTTATTGCCCACAGACTAGGAAATTCC